>NC_135417.1:19120058-19337558 GCF_051991245.1 Festucalex cinctus
GTGTGTGCTCTGTATCTTGTTCATGTTAGTGGTTTTGGTTTGCTTATCTTTGTGGTAAAGGTGAATATCAGAATTATCTTCTGACAAGTGGAGATGTCAGATGTTGCATCGAAAACAGAAATGAAAGCAGACTACAAAAGTCACAGGTTACATTCCATCACTGTCAAATGCTTGAATTTTCCACTTTTTGATTTGTTTTTGGATGATCTACCTTTTTATATTTGTGTAGGAGTTACAAAGTTTGACTCCACCTTTTTATTAGTTTTCTTTCTGTCACAAAAAATGTTTCTACTTTTTTTCTACTTTGTTTTACAACTCTTGCCTTTTGTTAATCTAAACTGCATATTGGTAAGGCCATTTGTGGAGATGTAAGAGAGCGATGTTTTTGTCAGTTTTACTGGGTTTGTTCTCTTGATTTGGAATCACTCAACCAATCCCTGTTCTGTTTTGAGGGGAAATGTGTAAGTAAAATAAAGAATAAAGATAATTTAAGTTTGAATTTGTCCACTACGTTAGTAGTTCAGAAGATTGACTGGAGCGGTGTTTTTATTGCACAATGTACTGTCCACCTGAGTAATTGTATTCAAATCAATAGAGGATTTTCAATTGTACATTGCATTATGTAATTTAGTGTTATGTATAGGCTTTGTTTAGATAATTGTATGATTAATATTGGAAACAGAACATTTTTAACATCACTGGCATCAGTATTTTCATGTAAAATGTTGAATACTCGGTTTCACCTATCAGACTGGTTACCCAAGAGCAGACTAAACAAAACCAGCAGCAACCACATCTGAACAAACCATGTGCAAAGGCTACAAAAAGAAGAATTTGGGTAAAAATTTGTGACCACCTTTTTGTAATTGAAAAGCATTATATACTATTTATACAATAGCTGCTAAAACATTTTAATTATCCTCTGTCTGTACTGTCTGCCTCAGTCAACTGCCACATCAAGATTTTCAGGCTCAGCCATAACCTCACCAACATCCCTTGGTGAGTCTAGTAACAAAATAATCACATTATCACTCTAGTCAATTTCAATTTTATATAAATGGATGAAAACCACATATAAAGAAGTTAAAAAAAAAAAGTCAATTTGCCTCTTACCGCATGCTTTATTTTATTTTTATTTTATTTTTATTTATTTTTTTGCCAGAGTCACTGATTCATGTTCAGATGTTGCATTTACTAACCGGACTATTTACCAAACTATATTAAACACATTTTCTGCAAAATATATAATACTATATAATCTTTTATAAATAAATGGAGAGAGAATGCTTCATGAAAAATTGACTTATTTGTGTTACTTGTGCAAAGCTGCAATTCCTTTTATGTCCACTGGGTGACAGGTAATTAGAAAATAGAATTCTATTACGTCATTTCCTGTAGTGGTTCTCAACCGCAGTCTTTACCGCAGCGTTTATTAATGTTTGAATGAAACAAATGAAGCTTAATCGAGTAACAAGATATGACCCAAAATACACTGCCAACACAACAAAGGAATTGATGGCAAGCTTAATTAATGCGGTTCTTGCAAATAAGGGTTTTGTCACCACCAATTACATGTTATTAACTAGGTTAACTTAACATTGTTTCAATATTTTTGCTCACTCGAAAAGTGGGTGGGTACACACAAAAGCTCTGTGTTGTTTTCCACATCTACATCTAGAAGTAGCCTAAATACCATGCAATAAAAGCTGGAACTCTTGAGGCTGTGCAACAAAAACAAAGGAATACTCTCGGAGGGGACTGTACTGTAGCGCGATCTTGTATTCTTTCATCTGAAATGTCTTTGTATCCTTTGCCTTTATGCTTCCTTCTCTAAAGACGTCACAAACACACTTAAAAGAACAGTAAGATGATATTTTGTGTATAATTAATGTGACAACTATTTTTCCATGAATAATTAATACTTTATTATTATTATTATTAAAAAAATTTTTTTTACTTTCACTCACTCAAGATTACATCATGTAAGCTACATAGTGGTCTCCCAGGCGGAGAAGTGAACCCACGCCAGCCGGCACCGAAAGCAAGTGGTTCCACTCCTCCACCTGGAGAACAAAACATTTTTTTTTTCCACTTGCTGTTGACTGAAGATGACAGCCTGGAAATCGGTAACGACCAATCATGGCTCAGTTGGCTGACCAAACCCAGAAAACAGGTGTGCTGATTGGTCATTATTTCTTCCGCACATGTGAAATCTTCAGTTGACAGCAAGTGGAATTTTTTTTCTTTTTCATGGAATTATTACATGAAAAATAATGAAATCATCAAATTAATTCGGGACAAAATATTAGCTTTTTTTTTTTTTTTTTTTTTTTTAGCTATTTACTGCTGAAAATTGTTCAATGAGTCAAGTATCTCTAACTTAATACCACAACTATTTACAATGCTTGCAAATGGTGTGGCTTCCCCATTGCTACAATCTTTTTCGAGAAGAAATGAAAATAAGGAGGCAACAAATGTGTTATCTCTTGAAAAAAGTAATTGGGTGGGGCTGAGTTTGAAGTGGACTTTCTGTGAGCAGCTGAAAATAATGAAAGGCAACATAAGATATCGCGAGACTTGTGACGTCATACCCGCTATCGCCGCCCGGAGGTTCAGTGACTAGTATCGGGAAACAACCTCTACCGACCTTCCTTTCATTCCCGTAATCCGTCTGCGTTGGGTGTGCTCCGTAGCTAGTCACGGCACACATTTTATTATTATGAAACAAACCAAAAGCTAGAGCGCACACGCAGACATATTTTTATAAGAAAAAAATCGGTGAAGCAGGATTTCATTTGCAAACTCAAACAACGCGAAGAGGAAGAAGAACCTTTACGGACGTCAGTAAGCTAACGTGAAGATAACCGCCATTATTGAAAGCGTGGGTGGTAAATTCAATCGCTGTGTTTACCACGTTTCTAACAACAGTGTTAGTCGATTTTGTTAATTGTAGCAAATATCCTCGCGAGTTTACGGACCATTTAATTTTGCCTGTGAGCGGCACACAAGGAAATTAGTCCCACGAGTCGCGTTAGTTAGGCCACGTTCCGACAGCGTGCTAATCAGGCTAGCTAGCCCACGTTGACACGTTTGAGAGGGAACTTTCGGAACAACTCGTCTGGGCGCTTTGTATACGACGGGACAAAGAACATAACCGCTTCACATTGAAGACGGCTGTTATTCGACCTTTCATTTAACGTCAATTGCTATTACGTGTTGTGTCTGACCACGCGTAGTCGTCATGAACCCTAGCGCCCCTAGCTATCCCATGGCCTCCCTCTATGTGGGGGACCTGCATCCAGACGTAACCGAGGCCATGCTCTACGAGAAATTCAGCCCGGCTGGGCCCATCTTATCCATCAGAGTATGCAGGGACATGATCACCCGTCGATCCCTCGGTTACGCCTATGTGAACTTCCAGCAGCCCGCTGACGGTGAGTCTCAAGTTAGACGTCATTTTAAAGCGAATGCGAACCGTTTGACTCCATTTTGAACTGTAAGCTAACTAAACGTGAGTGTTTTCGAATCATGTTCACCACAATTTAGAAAATGGACACATTACTCTTGATTTGCCAAATATACACTGCTGTACACATTTACTGATTGTGTGGGTCAAATCTTTTCAGCTGAGAGAGCCCTGGACACCATGAATTTTGACGTGATCAAAGGCAGGCCACTTCGCATCATGTGGTCCCAACGAGACCCCTCGCTGAGGAAGAGCGGAGTGGGCAACATTTTCATCAAAAACCTGGACAAGTCCATAGACAACAAAGCCCTCTATGATACATTTTCAGCATTCGGAAATATCCTGTCCTGTAAGGTAAGTGGAACAGCGTTTGTCTTGTGCACACGTTGGTCTGTGGCTTGAAGATTTTGCATACTCACCACTACTTTGCATGCCATAGAATCCACAGCAAAATCCCATTGTTTGTCAAATGTATTTGCAACGCATGGTGTTTGTGATAGTTACTGAAGTGCTCAATGTTCCCTCTCCAAGGTGGTTTGTGATGAAAATGGCTCAAAGGGTTACGGCTTTGTGCACTTTGAGACCCACGAGGCTGCTGAGCGGGCCATTGAGAAAATGAATGGCATGTTGCTCAATGACAGAAAAGTGTAAGTGGGATTATGATTGACACATTGACTCAGGTGTTTTACTAATCTAATGAAATGACAGTATATGTGTGTGTTCGTGTAAAATGATTAACAAGATGTTATGAAATGTATCTTGTTTGAATGTGTCAAGTTTGCTGTAAGCAAAAACCATATAGTACATAAAACTTGACTATTAAAATCCAGTCAATTCCTTGTCACTTAAAGGGATACTTTATTTATTTAGCCATTTTTGTCAGTCAACCATTAATATTTAGCCTATAATAAAATTGATATTTTCATTATTTTTCATGTACAATTAGTACCTTTAAAAACACATTTTGCAACTTGCTGTCGCCTGAAAATGACATCACAAAGGCTCAGGTAACCAATCACAGCTCAGCTTGTGAATGTCACATGACCAAACCTAGAAAACAGGTGAACTGTGATTGGTTACCTTAGCCCTTGTCATTTTCAGTCGACAGCAAGTTGCAAAATATTTTAAAGGTACTAATTGTTCGTGAAAAACGATGAAAGTATCAAGTTAATTATAGACAAAATATTAAGTTTTTTTATTGCTATAATGGGCTAAATAAGCGAAGTTTCTCTTTAATTTAGTTGGCAGGTATTTTGCTTGTCTATGAAATAAATTAGCAACAGAAGAAACCAATTAATAAAAAGAATTTATGATTGGCTTGGTCACATACAAAGCGCTTTTCTCACTGCACAGAAACACGAAAGGACTGCAGCGCTACGGTTGCCAGTGTGTGGCCATTTTTGCTGATGTAACAGCATGTCAGGAAGTTAAAGTGGAGTTTTTTTTTTTTTTTTGCCACTGAATAGACTGCAAATTGACAAAATGTATGTTTCTTAAGCCCTGACTTTTACTCAGTTTAGGGAGGATTGAGATGAGCAGCAGGGAAAAACTAATGGCTCAGTGGGAACTTAGATAGTTGAGTAATGCTGTTACCTGTAAATAAGTCAGCTAAAATGCAATGTTACCTCGCGTCTCGATTATTGCTGATTCACTATCACCGATCTTGTGACTTCATGTAACCCGATTTCTGGTTAAGGTAAGCCATTTTAAGATTAAAAAGAACTTCAGCAGCAGTTTTTAATTGTAAAAGTTTAACTTAGCTGTAATAAGTGTTTAGAAGGGTGGTAGCCGCGTGGGGGTTGTTGTTGCATTGGCTCGTCGAGGTTGTAATAATAAAAAATAAATCAAATAAAACCTCCAATGGAATTTAACCTATTGCTAGTGCAAAAAATTGCACCAACACTAGATCACACCGTCAGTGCCTCTTATTGGCATTTCTCCTATTTCCACAATGCTGCACTTGGTTTCCACGGTGTATTGCTTCTGCCTGTGATTAGCATGCAAACCAGGCATGTTATAGTAGTCAAAAAATTAATCACATTTTCAAATCAAAAATAATCCTCACAAATCAAATTACGATCCAAAGTCTTAATACTTTTCGGTGAGCGGTGAGCATCAGTTCACCGAGGGAAAATGCTGCATTCGATGAAAGTGGGGAAAATTTATTCCGCTCAGAATATGTCAGTTCCGTCCTCAGTGTTTGAGGCAAATGTAAATACAAGACTTATGTTCACATGACACAATGTGATTTGGAATGACTGGTTAACGAGAACAACCGTTAATTTATCGGAATCAGCCATCTTTATTTAAATTTGCCTCAAACCCTTTGAGGGTGGAACTGGTCCACTTCCGATTGGAATATATCCGAATTCAAACGCAGCATAAGAACACCATTTTGACTTGTGACGTCATTTCGGAATTGGCAATTAGTGGCGCTTGTCTGACACCACGCCAATGTTCTCAAATAGAAAATCATTAAATTCAAGGTGTCTTGCTGCTGTTGCGGCAGAAGTCCTGTTGTCTGTACTGCCCATCAATGCTCTGTTCTGTGTGCTCCGCCCTTCACTACATACACAAATAAAGGGGTTTGAGGAGTGCACCCTGCTAAATGCAGTGTGAAAAGGGCTTATACAAGGCTGAGGTGTGGGGTATTTCAAATACATCAAATTGCTGAACATTTGAAAAGACTGGATTAGTTTTGACATGAAAAAGTCAGTGTCCCCTGCATCATTCACATTTTAGGTGCAACCCTCTGTGGTATAAATTAGAACACCCCACCCAGAATGAGAGATAAACTGTTATAGATTTCAGTTAAAGTGTAATCTAGACATGATATGATTGCCTAATGGCTTTCTTTTTCTGGCCAATAGATTTGTTGGACGCTTCAAGTCGCGTAAAGAGAGGGAAGCCGAGCTCGGAGCCCGCGCAAGAGAATTCACCAATGTTTATATTAAAAATTTTGGGGAGGATATGGATGATGAAAAGCTCAAGGAGTTGTTTGGAAAATACGGTAAGTGTTGAAACACAACCTTCAACCTTGAGTGAAATTCCACCCCAAATGACTTGCTCTTAGGCAGGCAGCGGTCTCACTCCAATGCATCTTAACATCTGGTGTTTTGCATTCGAAAGAGTGATGCCTACCATTCATGGTTTGGGGTGTGCCTTTATCTTAGGGGATACATAGTTGGGTTTGTACACCAATACTGTCTTGGTTTGTCTTATCTACTCTGTGCATGAACAGCTCATAAAGCCTTCTTGGATGAGAGGCAAAACATCACTTCGAAGACAAGGATCGTTCAGATGCAATTGATTCAATTCCCTGTAAATGAAATGACCTGGGCCCGGTTGTTCAATTCTCGGTTATTTTAACCACTGTTTAACCCCTAACCGCCGGTTAAATTCTTAACCGGCCGTTAAATATGCGTTGTTGTAAACATGGTTAGTCAACGGCACTGTCAAAGTTGACCGTGCCGTTTGTCACTGGTTAGCACCAATATATTCCACAATTCCTCTTTTTGTTTACTTCCGGATCAGTGAATGAAAGTGGAATGGATATTATCCAAACGACCCCTGGCACTCGCCGAAAAAAAAAAAAAAAAGCAGGAAGCTTTCTGATGACAAATTACATTTAAATGATTTTAAATAAAAAATTAGCAGCTATTTTGTGTTTTTATATTATTGACGTGAACACAAACTAGAAACATCACAGGTAAACATCTCTCTGGAAACACCTCCCACTAAATGTTTGTCCATTATTAGAACTAATCTTGAAAAAAAAACCCACAATTTTATTATTTCTCTTCTGACTCAGCCTGAGACTTGGCATTGTATTACTGCTACTGTATAGTGTGTGCGTAACTTATCAGTATAATCGCCAATGTCAAAGTCAAGCCCTCAATAGAGACTCTTTCTTGCGCGCAACGGGCATCATTAGCCACGAACGCAGAGTTAACCACACTGTTAAAAAGAGCGGCGGTCCTTAGGTGTGTTAACTTTAACATCAAGTTAACCGCCGGTTAATAAAGTTAACAGTTTTGAACAACAAGGTAAGAGTGCCGTTAACAGTCAGTTAAATCTACTTAACCAGTGGTTAAAGATAGAACCAAGTTTTGAACAACCGGGCCCTGGATGAAAGGGGCTTTTCACAGGCATATTTAATGCGTATGTTTTGTCCTCATTAAGCCAGTAGTCTTTATTTTTTTGCCATCTGTATTTCTTCAGGGCCAGCACTCAGTATCCGTGTTATGACAGATGAGAGTGGCAAATCCAAAGGATTTGGCTTCGTCAGCTTTGAGAGACATGAAGATGCACAAAAGGTAGGCAGAATTTAAGCGCGCTTGGCATTGCGGTAAATTTTCAAATGTCATAGCGGGTAACTTATTTATTTATTTTTTTATGACATTTGTTTCTTTGTAGGCTGTGGATGATATGAATGGTAAAGAACTGAATGGCAGACAAGTTTATGTGGGGCGTGCACAGAAAAAGGGAGAGCGCCAGAATGAGCTCAAGCGCAAATTTGAGCAGATGAAGCAGGATCGCATGACCAGATACCAGGTTTGTTTTGAAGGAAAATGTTACACTTGCAGTCTTTGATCTTGAACTCTTGTTCATTCTAAACTGTTTCAAATACTGTTTTGAAAAAAATGTCATTGTATGCAATAACTCAAAATTCAGACTCAAGAACAACTTGTGACGTCCTTGTTTTCCAGGGTGTCAACCTGTATGTGAAAAACTTGGATGATGGTCTTGATGATGAGCGGTTACGCAAGGAATTCTCACCATTTGGAACAATAACAAGTGCTAAGGTGATTAATTTTTTTTAAATGTATTGGATTACTAGTGTTGAAGTAGATGCTTTAGCAGCACTTGTCTTGAATTTCTTCCTCCCCAGGTTATGATGGAGGGCGGTCGCAGCAAAGGCTTTGGCTTTGTGTGCTTTTCTTCTCCAGAAGAGGCCACCAAGGCTGTGACTGAGATGAATGGGCGCATAGTTGCCACTAAACCGTTGTATGTGGCCCTGGCTCAGCGCAAAGAAGAGCGTCAGGCCCATCTAACCAATCAGTACATGCAGAGGATGGCCACTGTCCGCGCTGTGCCCAACCCTGTTCTCAACCCTTATCAACCAGCTCCACCTTCTGGCTACTTTATGACTGCAATACCTCCGGTGAGTCGTGCAAAGACGCACATTTTGGCATCTTGATTTGTGTGTTTTGTGGCTGGGCGGTTGCCTGTTTGAAACGAGATGATCATATATTGGCGTTTATCCTCAGGCCCAAAACCGTGCTGCATATTATTCTGCCAACCAGCTGGCCCAGCTGCGTCCCAGCCCCCGATGGGCCACTCAGGCAGTGCGTCCACAGCGTAAGCCAACTTTTGCATTGTTGTTGATTAACTTTTTTTTTTTTTTGTTACTGTTACGTTCTAAAATGTCTTCTTCTTCCAGACTTCCAGAACATGCCCAATGCGATGCGACCTTCCGCTCCCAGGCCCCAGACTTTCAGCACGATCCGTCCCACTGCCACCACCAACACCCAGGTCCCACGCATGATGGCCTCTCAACGCATGCGTGAGTAGTAGTCTTAGAACTTGCCTTCTTCTTTGACTTTATGATAGTAGGATTACGTTGTACTCTCCACCTCCCCCAAATTGTTTTTCGCACTGCAGCCACCCAGGCCCTCAGCCAACGCCCTGCCAGTGCTTCGGCCACGGCCGCCCCAGTGCGTGCTATGCCACACTACAAATATGCCGCCGGTGTCCGCAATCCTCAGCAGCACATGGCCTCCCAGCCGCAAGTCACCATGCAGCAGGTTTGTACTTGATTTTTCTTTCAGTTGGGCATGAATGCAGTTCGAGACTTTAAAATGTGTAATCCATTTTTCTCTCGCTGTATGATAAACACAAAATGTTGAATACATGTACTTCATTGATGTTGGGATAACTGATAACATTTATTTATTTATTTATTTTTACAGCCTGCTGTCCACGTCCAAGGACAGGAGCCCCTGACTGCTTCCATGCTGGCTGCTGCCCCTCCTCAGGAACAGAAGCAGATGCTGGGTCAGTATTTTACTTCCTTGACTTTTTTGGACACAAATAATTGTCAGTGGCCCCACTATACGTCTTACTAAAGATAACATTTGTTGTTCCCTTAGGTGAGCGACTGTTCCCCCTAATTCAGAACATGCACCCCAGTCTGGCGGGCAAGATCACCGGCATGCTGCTGGAGATTGACAATTCTGAGCTTCTTCACATGCTTGAATCGCCTGAATCCCTGCGCTCAAAGGTCAGTTGAATGGCTTGAAAACTTAACACTGTGTACAAACCTGATGCAGATGTTTTCCATTCTGCTCACTCTGTGATATATTTGACTTGAGCGCAGTGGTTCATTAGTCATTGTTTTGATTAGGTGGATGAGGCTGTGGCTGTGCTCCAGGCCCACCAGGCTAAAGAGGCTGCTCAGAAGTCCACAACTCCTGCTGGTGTACCCAGCGTCTAAGGTGTGTGGAAGGATTCTCGTCTGGTTTGCCCAATTGCCCAAGAATGAATGTGTAACCATTAATTTCTTATTCCTCTCTACAGATCGAGCATTTTGAAACCTGCTTCACCGATGGAAAAAAAGAGAAAAAAAAATTAAACATTGAAAAACCTAAAACACTGAAAACATTGCAAAATGATAAATTTTTTCTTAAAAAAAAAGAAAAGAAAACCATTTACTCTGCCAGGTCTAGGGATGGTTTGACTAGACCTTGATCGTATACAAAAAAAAGTTTTGAAAAAAAAAAAGCAAAATAGGTAAAATTGAATTAAATTTGAATGCGTTCCTCTGTTTTATGTCATTTTACTGTGTTAATGCTCAGAATATCAGCCATGGTATGGGATGGAGGTACCGGAGCATTTTTGAAAGTTTATAGTTAACTACTGGCTAATAAATTCTCATTCAAATTGTGTCTGCATTATTTTTGTCCAAATTTAAAAATTCATATATTGACACCATGTGTTGAGGCAAAGTTCATAAGCAGTTGGATTCAAACAAGTGCGTATCGAGTAAGTATCAGAGCATCTGCAAACTTTCTGTGCTGTGAGGTAACATCATGGTACAGTATGGGATGGATCTACCATTACACAAATAGCCAGCTGAGAGAGGCTCCAGCACCCCCCCGCAACCCTTGAGGAACAAGCGGTTCAGATTTTTTTATTTTTTTTTTAATCTCTTGGAAGTTGATGTAGAACTGAATCGTACAGGGAGCTGTTAAAATTAACTCATAAAATGGAGTTCAGTATAGCTTAAATACTGTAAACTGCAACCACCACATTACATTACTGCACTTTTTTTGTGTAGCCCGAACCCCCCTTTATTTTTTTGTGTGTGTAGAGATCTAAACGTGTACTCTTCCATAATTGCACAATCAGATTCCTTTGAGCTGCCTTGAGCAAGTGCCACCCACCCTCCTTGTGGGGTATCTTGGTTCAAGCCCTTCACCATGGATTATCTGCCTATGGTAGCAATTTAACCTTTGGGTGCATAAATTGGGTCAAAAATTACCCCAGAGCGTTTTATTTTTTTGCACTGCCTGTTCAATTGATTATTTTTTTATTTAATATTCCATACAGTCCTCAGAAGGTTGTCTTTGACATGAGGCTAACTGGTTTTGTATAATTATTTTTTTTTTATTTTAATTTTTGTTATAGGTACCCCAATTTTGCATAAATTGTGTCAAAAATTATCCAAGTACTTCATATGGAATTTCACAAGTTAAGCCTAAAAATATTTTGTTTTTATCATCTGTGACTGTCAGCTATACATTAACTGTTGATCCAAACGTGTAATCCTAGCAGTTTGACCACCCTGGCCGTTTTTATAGTGATACAGTAACATACATGTCCAACTTCACAGTATTATCACTTTTATCCCCGTTTGTACCGTTTTCCCATATCAGTGAGTTTTATCAACGATATAAAGAACATATACAGAGCAGATTTTCTTAACTATATGCATGTGTGTATTTGTCATGCCAAAGGTTACTGTAATTCAATACGTTAAAAGTTGATGCGTACATAAATATTTAACGCTTATTTTATTAATTTCCTGTTTCGGGAAAAACGCATGGATGATACAATGCAGGTCTAAAACTGCATATTAATTCCCCTGTTAGCAAAATTCTTATCTTAAGCGTGTTATCTTGGTACATTTTAGAAAGATCACTTGTCAGTGGATTGTATTTACTGTTCTACAGGAAGTGGCTGGCTGCTGACTTGCTGAGTGGACCTCTCACACAAACTCTCAAACTCTCGCGATGTATCATGTAATTTGAATTCGCGAGTTTGAGGGACAACAGCCTGCCCGCCCCTGTTCGCTTCTCGTCTCACCACCAAGTGACCTGAGTCTGAACTGGGGAACTGGAAAACAGTGCAAGTAGCTGTAGGAAGTACTTTGGACCTCCATTACAGCATTTTTTATTTTTTTATTTTTCCGAAAGAGTTTCCTTCCTTCACCGTCCGGAGAAGACGTGAATTGTAACAGACGGTATGTTCTCTCTTCTTCAAGCTAACCTTGCTAGCTTGATGCACGCTAGTGGTTTGGCAATCTTGGCTGGCACGGACACAAGTACAATTGAATATAACTGCCATGTTTATGCGCTTTATTGTCCGATGCTTTATCTCCGACCGTTTAAACATAAACGCAAATTCAAATTGATACCAAACTCAAGATTTGTGCGGCTAGTTGTCACACCATAAGCCCTAAGGGGAAGAATCCCTACCCTGTGAACAGTTCTGCACATTACCGAACTTACTTTTACGTCGTAAATTATGCCAGTCAACTATTAATTTTAGCAGTTGAATCCTTTGCTGTGTTTAATCATTTGAGTTAACTGTAGTCAAATTCTAGCAACGTGTTAAACCTGCTCTGTAGCAGCAATGCCTTTTGCTGCTCAACTACGCCCATTAAAACTTAAAAGTGCTGCCAGTGCCGGATGTGAGTGACAATGAAATTGGAGAGACTTTAGATTCCGAGAAATGACACTGTATTTGGTATTTGTTCTTCGTGGTGTGTATCAGGTAACAACAACCTTTAATAACCCTTGATAACGACAAGGGTGGCTGCCCCCTCACAAACAAGACAAACGGCAATAACAATATCCATTTACTCATTATGGTGAAAGGAAATTGTCAACAGAATGACCCCTAAACCTCAGATTCCTATACAAGCAAAAATAAATTTCTTGTGTAGGCTCCTGTTGGGAATGCCAGTTTCTCTGGTGTCATAGTGTTCTGTTAAAGTGAGCAAGATCTGTATGTTTTCACGTGCACAGCACACCCTCTTATTGTCCTTACCTAATGTGGAAACGAGTACAGTAAGTACTGTAGGCTCCATGTACATGCTTACGCAGGTCTGTTCTCTCAAAAAACCACAAGGATTATACTTTTAATCCAGCGATTTTGTTCTTAAAAGTTTGTGAGAATACAAAAGAAAAATATAACCTTATCATGCTTGTGCACCATGTTTCTTTTGTGAATTTTATTTATTTATTTGTTTGTTTGTTTGTTTGTTTCTTAACTTTGTTTGCTGTTTAACAGCAGCAGAAGGAGGAAAAACTTGAGGACTCTGACAGTTTCAATTTCTATTCTGAGGAAATCTGTGGATATTACGTATTTTCTTCATGTCACATAGACCGGTGTATGCTTCCAAAGAAAGGTCATCAGCCTAGCATAATGATCAGTCCACTGTTGTGTACGCATGTCCATGTGTGTCTTTATCAGGACCTGTCAATGCGCTCCCTCCTTTTGGCCTACTGTAAACACAGCTGCAAGGTTAGGTGGTGTTGGCCAGGTCAACACAATAGGGGGTTGTCGTGATACAAATGATAGACGTCACCCACAGTGAATCTTAGATGATAGGGGATTTGAATGCCTTTACCTTTTTGACACATTCATCATGCCAAGTCTCTTCATTCTAAATGTTTTTGCAAGTACTTGCAAAGTGCAGAATAAATGACTGACTCTAAAACAAAACAAAAAATGCACCACTCTTTTACATAAGTTTGCTGTCGCTGTCACCATCAACAAAATAAATATAATTTGGAGCAGCTAAGTTATCACTAGGGAGGTAACAATATCCAAACATCATGGTATGATATATGGTTTCCAAGCAGATTACGTTCCCCTTCATCTGACAATTTGCGTGGACTTTAAACATAGAAGGGCCAAACATGCCTTGTAAAAATTAAACGGCACTGAAAAACTAGCCACCAGAGTGTCCTAGAACTGCACAAATGGAAATCAACCTGACTTTTTCAACAGATGTGCTGCTTTTATTATTGTGACATGACCACGATGTTATATTGTGGCAGTTTTAATATTGTGATATCACGATCTTGCCCTTATCATTACATCCCTAGTTATCACAGTCAAAGATTGACCTCTCCAGTATTTACTTCTTGGTTGTTAGCCATGTCAATATACAGGCAAGCTCGAATTTACAGTTGTGCAGCAGACAATGTAATTGATAACAAGAAGAGATAGAGAAACTTTCCCAACTGAAATCCACTCATTTCACCCCACATATCAAAAAGAGAAAGTATTCCTGTAAGTTTCAAGTGGCGTGAAACACCATTCTGGTGTCCGTCAGGTCTGTTAGTTGAGAAGAAATGCTAGGATGCTTACTTCATTTCCTCCCCTCAAGAGGCGAACTGCGAGAGGGGTGGGCATTTGGCTGCTCATTGTTCAGCTGGAGACTGAAATGGCTTTGTTAGGTTTGGAAAGTTTTCTTCATCACACAGTCAGCCCCTTATGGCCGTACGGTTAACAACAACTCGCCTGTTAACACTACTTTTGTGGTTATACTTTAGTTCTGTCAGTCGGGAATGTATTACTTATCGATTATCTGATCAAAATATTACATCAATTACTCTAACGTTTGCACTGGTGCGATTACCTTTTTCAGTCAAATATACTCCTTTCATGGGCTGTAAAGTGTAAGACAAAAACCAAATCAGTCCCCTATCCACCAATCCAAATCTTTGTTTATGAGCCCCTTTGATGTTCCAACTATTCCCTAGTCCCAAAGAAGCCACAGAATGTGCATGGAGGCAACATTACACAGAGGACAGGCAGGCCAGGAATGCAGCCAGAGTCCGGCTAACCACACTGGCTCAGCTGTTGTGTATTTCATGGTTCACATGTGTCTGTCTTGAAAGCTGCCATCACTGTGTAGCCCACTGCCCCCTGTCTATGAAGTCTGTTAGGGGTGTTAAAAAAATCAATTCGGCAATATAATCGCGATATTACAGCCTGCAATTCTCTAATCGATTCAACAGGCGGCCGAATCGATTTTTAAACATCCATTTTTAATGGAAAAATATTCAACAAAACGTCTTACTTCGGGTTGGGGTTCACACCTTAAGCATGTTAGAATGTTATATTAATGGAACATTAATATTTTATTTCAATGCTGTTCAAACATGAAACAGATTAAATACAGTGGTTACAGTTATAAGACTGAAGTTTCAGATAAATAAATATGACATTTTCATACAAATCTTTCAGTGTACATGTGGTCTTCTCGGGGTACTCCGGTCTCCTCCCACATTCCAAAGACATGCATGGCAGGTTAATTGGGCGCGCCGAATTGTCCCTAGGTGTGAGTGTGGTTGGTTGTTCGTCTCTGTGTGCCCTGCGATTGGCTGGCAACCAGTCCAGGGTGTCCCCCGCCTACTGCCCAGAGCCAGCTGAGATAGGCGCCAGCACCCCCCGCGACCCTTGTGAGGAATAAGCGGTCAAGAAAATGCATGGATGGATGGATGTACATGTACAGGTTTACTAATTAGTATGAATTTGAGTAAAAAAAAAAAAAAAATCGACTTTTAAATTCTGCGATTGGCTGGCAACCAGTGGTGTACCCTGCCTACTTCCCAGAGCCAGCCAGTTGAGATAGGCTCCAGCACCCCCTGCGACCCTTGTGAGGAATGAGCGGTCAAGAAAATGGATGGATTAAAAATTCATATCGGGATTAATCGGTATCGAATCGAATCGTGACCTATGAATCGTGATACGAATTGAATCGTCAGGTACTAGGCAATTCACACCCCTAAAGTCTGTACATCCTTATTCAAATGCCACCTTTTGTGATGTGAACAGATAAGGTGAAATAAGTCATTTCAAAATATTTTTCAACTAAATTTCAAACTTAAATCTTTTACGGGGAAAATGAAAACTAAGAAACATACCATTACCTGGCTGGCATATATATATATATATATATATATTACACTTTTTGCTTGGAAGCCCTTCTTTTTCTCTGTAATTTGAAAACCTCTACCTACGCGCGGATATATTGAAACGGACTTTCGTGTGGACGGGGTGTCAAAGTCCGGTCCGCGAGGGCCTGAGTCCTGCATGTTTTAGATGTTTCTCATGTTCAACATAGCTTATTCATATTGAAGCTCATCAGCAAGCTCTGCAGGAGCCTGATAATTATCCTGATCATTGAATCAGGTGTGATGGAGTAGAGAAACCTTGAAAAACATGCAGGACTCAGGCCCTTGAGGACCGGCTCTTGACACATGCTTTAAACTACTGCATTGGCAGCAGGGCTCGGTCCTGACTTTGGTGAAAGCGGGTGTTTATTTACAATTTTTTTGTCTATGACTCCGTCACTCCTCTTGTACAATTCCTTTCTCTTCCTAGGTTCTGTTGAATCTGTTCCTGACCAAGTGACCACTCTACCGCAATCATCCAACTATTAGATCTCACCTCGAGGTTGATCAGGAGAAGCCACCATGTCTTGAGTACAGAAGGGCCCTCTGGAGCCCCCTCCCCCCACCCTGGACCACCTTCCCCCTCCCCCATCCATCACCCTAGCCCCACTCTCCTCCCTGACCTCCCTGCACATGTGAGGAACAGGCTTCCCTGCCCTGGCTCCCCGCTGGCCCACCCCTCTGGTCCTCCTGGAGAGATGAGCCTGCCCAAGCACCATCAGTTTGGTAGTGGTAGTGGGGGGGTAATGGGCTCTGACAGGGATCTGCAATCCACTGCCTCCTCCATTTCGCTGTCCTCTGTGAAGAAGGCTCCCAAGAAAAGGCGCCTATCCCTGGCTTCTCTTTTTAGATGGCGAGGACGGGAGGCCAAATCAGCACGCCGGAAGTCTCGCGAGCTGCAAAATCCTGGGCCAGGCGGGCTTACAGGAGTGGATGGCATTGCCAGCATCGAGAACATCCACTCTGAGATGTGTTACGAAAAGACCTCTGCCTTCTTCACTGGGACCGGGGCTCCCTCTGCTGCTGCTTTCGTTGCTGCCTCCACCTCATCTGCCTCCCCGGGACCTTGCGTGTCTCCCTCCACCCCCTCTTCATCCAAGCTGGGGAGTGAAGAGGGGATGGAGCTTTTGGAGTGCCCCCTGTGCCTTCTGCACCACTCTAAGGAAAGCTTCCCTGACATCATGACTTGTCACCACCGGTCTTGCCTTGACTGCCTACGACAGTACCTGCGCATTGAAATCTCAGAGTCACGCGTCAATATTAGTTGCCCCGAGTGCTCGGAGCGCTTCAACCCACATGACATCTGCATGATTCTTGGTGACCCAAGTCTGATGGAGAAATATGAAGAGTTCATGCTCAGAAGGTGGTTGGTGGCTGACCCTGACTGCCGTTGGTGTCCGGCGCCTGATTGTGGGTGAGCTTTTTATTTTGGATTATTTTCACTGAGCTGCAACTGCGAACTATTTGTATTTTTTTTTACAATCTTTAAATTTTTTCTTTGTGTTTTAAATTGATTACAGGGAGTCTTTGAGTTAAGGCACAATCGACCTAAGGCGTGCGACTTTACAATGCTTACGCCCAGTCCGCCATTTTGGCTCCTCGTCCGCCATATAACCCACAGTGTTTTCCCCTCGTCCGCTATTTCGCCCTTAGCTAGTGCTAGTGCTTGCCCTCTTTTTTTTTTTCTTTTTTTTTTCCACATCACGGCCCCAAAGAAGAAGAAAGCTACGTCTTCTATCAATGTTGGTCAAGCCAAAAGAAAAACAATTACCATGGAAATGCTAAACATCATAAAAGGAACATCGGCAAAGACTTGGGCTTCAGTCGGACAGTATCTTATTTTTTTATTTTAATGTAATTTTAGATTTTTTTTTAATGTAAATTATTTAAATGTAAATATTGACTTTAATGGGGAAATTCGACTTGAGTCGAAATTCGGGTTACATCGCTAGCATAGGAACGGAACTCCGATGTAACTTGAGGACGACTTACTCGCTGTAATTGAATGGAGAGGGAGAGAGGGGAGAGGGAGAGAGAGACAGAGAGAGAGAGAGACAGAGAGAGAGAGAGAGAGACTTGAGGACTACTTACTCCCTGTAATTGAATGTTGAGAGAGAGAGGGAGAGAGAGAGAGGGAGAGGGAGAGAGAGACAGACTTGAGGACTACTTACTCCCTGTAATTGAATGTTGAGAGAGAGAGAGAGGGAGAGAGAGAGAGAGAGGGAGGGAGGGGAGAGAGAGAGGGAGAGAGAGAGAGAGAGGGAGGGAGGGGAGAGAGAGAGGGAGGAGAGAGAGAGAGAGAGAGAGAGAGGGAGGGGAGAGAGAGAGAGAGGGAGGAGAGAGGGAGAGGGAGGGAGGGAGGAAGGAGATAGAGAGGGAGGACGCACTGAAATGAGAAAACCAAGGGTGAAAACTGAAACACCAGTTATACCTTAAACGCCTACAAAAAAAATTATTCGGCAGGGTAATTTTTTTTGCTCTTTGCCAAATTTGTGTAAGTGTAGATATTATGTGTGTAAACTTTCAAAGTTGATTTGATTTAAATGAGAGCAGCATTATCAGATCTTTGTAATTCCAGGCACTCTGTGAAACAATAGGTAAATGTCAAGATAACAAAAAGTATCATTAACTTGAAAGTACATACAGTGGGGCCGATACCCAGCTTTATTTCAAGTTATTGGTGGTCGCAATCTTGTTTCAATTTTACGGTTATTGAATTAAAGGCCTACATGTCTGACAGATGCCCATTAAGATGTACAACCAGATATTGTAATTGGGACTTTTTCTGGGCACTAAGGTATTAGTTTCAGTTTATTTATGTTTTTATTAAAATTTATTTTATTGTATGTTCTATGGGCGGCATGGTGGGTGAGTGGTTAACACGTTCTCCTCCCAGTACTGAGGACTCGGGTTCGAGTCCAGGCTCCGGCCTTCCTGGGTGGAGTTTGCATGTTCTCCACGTGCCCGCGTGGGTCTTCTCCGGGTATTGCGGTCTCCTCCCACATTCCAAAGACGTGCATGGCAGGTTAATTGGGCGCTCCGAATTGTCCCTAGGTGTGCTTATGAGTGTGAGTGGTTGTTCGTCTCTGTGTGCCCTGCGATTGGCTGGCAACCAGTCCAGGGTGTCCCCTGCCTACTGCCCAGAGCCAGCTGAGATAGGTTCCAGCAACCCTTGTGAGGAATAAGCGGTCAAGAAAATGGATGGATGGATGGATGTTCTATACAAAAACTCACTTTATGAACAAATGAAAAAATATCATAGATAATTGCTACTCATTTCATTTTATAGAGAAATGCTATATGAACATATGTCTTTCTTTAGAATTCTCAGTCTTTTTTCTTTTTTTTTCTTCTTTTTTTTTTTTTCTTATTGTATTTATCAAAAGTAATAGAGGTATCCGTATGGGTGACTACTAAGAGTTGAGTACTCGTGCTGGTATTAGTCTGGAAAAAAAAATGGTATTAAAAGAAGAGAATCCTTATAAATGGTCATCATTAGGCACAGTTTACATGTTGAAAAGGGAGTAGGAATAAGTACGTAAAAAAAATTGAATCAGGAGAGGAGTGAAAGAGTATAGAGCGAGCGGGGGGGAAAAAAAAACCCAAGTCATGTCCCTGTGTGTCATCTGTGTATCTGCCAGATATGCAGTTATTGCCTTTGGTTGTGCGAGCTGTCCCAAAATCACCTGCGGGAGGGAGAGTTGTGGTACAGAGTTCTGTTACCTTTGTAAGCAGTTGTGGCACCCCAACCAAACCTGTGACGCAGCACGACAGCAGAGAGCCCAAAGCCTTCGCCTGAGGACAGTTCGCTCGTCATCCCTCAGCTCCAGCCAAGAGAGCGGAGCCACAGGTTGGTTGTCTCAACACTCACAAACACAACTTATGACATATTTCCCAGAAATGACTCATCCTTTTCCAAAGTATAGAGGACATTGATTATTCATTTGTTTGATTGGTAGTATGATTTTCTATTATTAGACCAAAATGCTGATTGTTTTATTTCTCATTTGTTGTGTCCTGCCCACAGCTGACGACATCAAGCCATGCCCACGCTGTGCTGCTTATATCATCAAAATGAATGATGGCAGCTGTAACCACATGACATGTGCTGTCTGCGGCTGTGAGTTCTGCTGGCTTTGTATGAAAGAGATCTCAGATCTGCATTACTTGAGGTTAGTAACTCTATGCTAAGGACTGTAGAAACTTAAGAAGTGTTTTAATAAACATGATAGCGCTTGTGTCGCTTATTTTAAGAAAGAGTCAATGTTTTTTTTCATCTCTCCCCATCTACAATTTTCCCAGTCCGTCAGGTTGTACCTTTTGGGGGAAGAAGCCATGGAGCAGAAAGAAGAAGATTCTTTGGCAATTGGGAACACTGGTTGGTGCCCCTGTTGGCATTGCACTGATCGCTGGCATAGCAATCCCCGCCATGGTCATTGGCATCCCTGTATATGTGGGAAGAAAGGTGAGATTGTACACATTCACATTCATTTGACATGTGGTGTGCACATTAATCATGAACTTAGACGTACGGCACATTTGGGCAAGGATTATCGTTAAAGGGATACTTGACTCATTGAGCCATTTTCAGCAGCTATAAAGTTAGCATTTTGTCCAGAATGAATTTGTAACTCCATTATTTTTCATGTACAATTAATACCTTTAAAAACAATTTTTTCCCACTTGCTGTCGACTAAAGATGACATCACCTGTGCTGAGGAAGTAGGTAATGACCAATCATAGCTCAGTTTGCTCACCAAACCCAGAAAACAGTTGAGCTATGATTGGTCATTACCTACTTCCTGAGCACAGGTGATGTCATCTTTAGTCGACAGCAAGTGGAAAAATATCTTTTAAATGTATTAATTGTACATGAAAAATAATGAATGTATCGGATTAATTCAAATTTGTCCAGTTGCTGTCGACTGAAGATGACGCAACCTGTGCTGAGGAAGTAGTTAATGACCAATCATGGCTCAGCTGTTTTCTGGGTTTGGTCAGCAAACTGACCCATGATTGGTCGTTAAGTGCTTCCTCAGCACAGATGATGTCATCTTTAGTCGACTGCAAGTAGGAAAAATAGTTTTCAAAGGTATTAATTGTTCATGAAAAATAGTGACTTATCACATTAATTACGACAAAATATCATCTTACTGTTGAAAATAGTCGACTGCAAGTAGGAAAAATAGTTTTCAAAGGTATTAATTGTTTATGAAAAATAATGACTTATCACATTAATTACGACAAAATAACATCATCTTACTGTTGAAAATGACTCAGTGAGTCAAGTATCTCTTTAACACAATTGAGTTAGCTCTCTGAAGCAAATTTTGTGGCAGCTGGTTTAGAAGTCAAATCATCTTCCGTAGTTTATTGTAATGAAACGGGTTCAATTAGCTGCTGACACCGATACAATATGTCCCTCCTCAAGTGCCATAGTTTTAGTGGGAAGGTCCACTACAAATTATTAACACACTGTAAATTTTCAATTGTACTGAGCAAAAGATGTGTTACTTGAGATAACACTCCTCAGATCCTTTCACTTTTGAACTAATAGCTAGCCCTCTGTATGTTCATAGACTTCGGTCCAGTCATAGTAGGCTACGGCAGACTTCTCAGAATTATCCACCTCTCCTCACCAAGTACCCATTACAGTCAACCCAAAAAATGTTATCTTGACAATAGGTTATATGCAGCCCACTAGTCTACATATGGTATTTTGGTTAATATTGCGTGAGTGGATTTTGAGTTAAACAGCAAACAATTTCTATCAATATCAGAAGGCGGCCATTTTGTCACTTGCTGTTGAGTGAAAATGACATCACCGTTGCTTAAGTCTCAGGTAGCAACCAATCACAGCTCACCTGTTTTCTGAAGCTGAGCTGTGATTGGTCGTTACCTGAGCAACTGTGATGTCATCTTAAGTCGACAGCAAGTGGCAAAATGGCCGCCCTCTGATATGGGTTAAAAAACAGTTGGATTTTGCTGCATAACACAAATGTAATATTAAGCAGAAATTTGTGTTTTGACTAATGAGGTCACATATAACATATTGTCAAGAAATGTTTAAGGTTGACTTCCTCTTTAAATATTCTCTAATCTCATTATTCAGGCCTAGCTTTGTAAATTGCAACACCCAGATCTATTTATCCATACAGCTTTGTCGTTGTATTCTCTGAGAAAGTGAGAAAGTTGTTCTTAATTTTCCCCAGATTCACAATCGCTATGAAGGGAAGGATGTGGGCAAACACAAGAGGAATCTCGTGATTGCAGGTGGCGTGACGCTGTCTGTCATCGTGTCTCCAGTGGTTGCAGCAGTCACTGTTGGTCAGTTTACGCACCCGTTTCTGATTTCGAAAACCACTACCGAGGCCCGTCTTTTTGATGTACTGTAATCTCATCGCAAGTCTGCGTGTGTGTTTCTCCGTTGTTTCTCAGGCATAGGAGTTCCCATTATGCTTGCATACGTTTACGGTGTGGTGCCCATCTCTTTGTGCCGGAGTGGCGGCTGCGGTGTGTCTACAGGCAATGGCAAAGGTGTTCGAATAGAATTTGATGATGAGAATGACATGAATGTTGCCACTGGGACAGCAGCCACTGGTAAGCACCTTACACTAACATTTGCACATTCATAATTTGGAAGCATTGTGGAATTTTGCACCCGGCTCGCACATTTTCAAAATAATGATTGTATGTTTTGTAGATTCAACATCTGTAGCAGACACGCAAAACAATCCCAGTATCAGCGAAGGCAGCGTTGGGGGTCTGACAGGCAGTTTGAGTGCCAGTGGCAGCCAAATGGACCGACTCGGAGCCATCAGGGACAACCTGAGTGAGACGGCGTCCACCACGGCTCTCGCCGGCGCCAGCATCACTGGCAGCCTCTCCGGCAGTGCCATGATGCACTACCTAAGCAGGTACAGGAGTGGCGACGCGTGCTGTCGACTTTGGATTAGGGCCCGACCGATATGCATTTTCTTAGGTCGATACCTATTATTGGCAGCAAAAAATACAGATAACTGATTAATCTGCCAATTATTTATTTATATATATATATATATATATATATATATATATATATATATATATATATATATATATATATATACACATATTTAATCGGTATAGCTTTTCTTTGATAGCGTATTCAGGCATAAATAATTGGCCATTTGACGCAATTGGCCGATTGTTTTACCCAATGTTTGAAGGCCATTAATCGGCCGATTATAATTGGCGGCCGATTTAATCGGTTGGGCCCTACTTTGAATGGTGATGTTAGTGCCTTGTCGAAACAACTCTCGAACAGGTTGGAAGTGCAAGCTGATGTGCAGAAGGACCATTGTAGTCTCAGTGGTGAATCTGCCACTGTCAGCCTTGGTACAGTCAGCGACAATGCGAGCACTAAAGCCATGGCGGGATCCATTCTCAATGCTCACATTCCGCTCGACAGGTAAGAAGGTTATTACACCTGCAACTAACCGTTACTTTAATAATTGCTTAATCTGTTGATGAATCTGATTTAAAAAAAATGCTGGATGGCTTAGGCTGCACGCTAATTGGAGGAGTGGGGGAAAAAAACGGAGTCACCGCAGGATTGGGAGGAGTGTCTTGTTCTAATGCTCTATGTTTTAGTACTTACCGTCTTCCTGTTGCTGACGCACGTAGGGCTGCCATTTTACATGTGTTGGCTCCAATAAATTCATTTAGAACTATTTTATTTATTTAGCGATTTTGACGCAGATTGTTTTGTTCCAACATAAGACATGTAGCGATGCTAATTTTCTCCCTATTCAGTCTATAGAGACCACAAACAAACCCGAAGAAACATCTTATTTAGTAGTGGTTGAATTCCGGTCGGAGTCTGTCAGCAACAAGTGTCAATGCGGAAACACGAAATATTGGTTCCGGCAACTTCCAAATATGTTTTTTAAAATGATTAAAATGGATGTGTCGACCTATTTTTGTGGTCAACCCAACCGACTTGGTCGACTTTTTTTCCCCAGCCCTATCTAAAAATAAACTCTAGGAAATATGATAATACAAGTAGCATATATTTCCATAGTGCCTTTCAAGATCTTGTTAATAATCAACACCTTGTGCCTCTTGTCCGTCATCATTCCTCCCTCTTAGAGATGGGAACAGTATGGAAGTCTATGTGGATATTGAATCCAAACCCGCCAAGCTCCGCAACCACAGCGGCAGCAGCTGGACGTGCCCATCTAACGAGTGCGCCACCTCGGAGGGCCGAGGAACAGCCGCCAAGTGCCCCTCCTCCGCCAACTCAGGAGGCCAAAAGAGCAAAGGCAAACTGCACAAGAAGGAAGACAGAAGAAGAAAGATCAACGATACAAGGGAGGACTTGGATGCTCAGCTTTTGGAACAGCATCGCACCACCTCCTCGGAGTTAGACCCTCCTTCTCTGAGCGGCAGTCTGCCCTCCGTTTCAGACTCCCACTGCAGCCACGTTTCCGAGTCGAGCTGCTCGGATCCCGAGAGCACGAAAACAACGTGCGGTCACGGCTTCGCCGCCGTCAGCCCCTTACCCGAGGTGGAGAACGACAGGCTGGAGACCTGCCCCGCTTCACAGACCCCGACCCGGCGGGTTCCCCGCTCCCCTGCCTCCTCCCCGGCTCACGCTGCTGAGCTCTCCTCCATCCGCTTCATCGCGGAGGAGCGGGACTATCAGAGATGTAAAGAAAGCAACAACAATCAGCAACCGCTACGGAAGAGCAACCAAACCCAGCACAAGAATCCATGTATGCAGACTGACATATAACATCTTCACATTAACCCAAAATGAAGTTATTGGAAAAGCTACCTTGGAGCTTTTCGTGTCACCGGGCTGCAAATTATTTTGTCATTGTTGGTGGAAAGGAGGTTGATACGGAAGAGGATTAGAGCCGATTAGTGACGAGAAATAAAAAGGGTTGGCAGGATTTTCACTTTATTCTCAGAATTCTGATTTTTAAAATGATAATTCTGACTTTAATCTCAGAATTCTGACTTTAAAGTGAGAATTCTGACTTTGTGACATAGAGCTATGAATTGTGGGGGGAAGTCAGAAAGTCAGAATTCTGACGTTAATATCACAATTCTGATTTCATCACTTTAATATCAGAATTCTGACTTTAAAGTGAGAAATCTGACTTTAATTTAATTCTGAGATTAAAGTGAGAATTCTGAGATTAGTGTCAAAATTCTCACGTTAATCTCACAATTCTATCACTTTAAAGTCAGAAATCTGATTTTAGACTTTAAGAATTCTGGGAATTAAGTCAGAATTCTGAGACTAAAGTCAGAATTCTGAGATTAAAGTCAGAATTCTATCACTTTAATCTCAGAATTCTGACTTTCAGGTTTCTGAGAAAAAAAAGTCAGAATTTTGACATTAAAATTAGAATTCTGAGATTGTCAGAATTCTGACTCACTTTCATCTCATATTTCTGACTTTAAGAATTCTGAGATTAACGTCAGAATTCTGTCTCAGAATTCTGACATTAATCTCACTATTCTATCACTTTAATCTCAGAATCTCAGGGGGGGATGTCAGAAAGTCAGTATTCTGAGATTAAAGTCAGAACTCTGAGATTGAAGTCAGAATTCTGACATTAAAGTGATAGAATTGTAAGATTAACGTCAGAATTCTGACATTAATCTCACTGGCTCTAATCCTTTTCCGTAGGTTGACTATTTGCAACCACTCAGTTGTTGTCCCTGTGAGGAGACGACGCCGTGGTTGAGAATGAAGGGAGTCACTTTGTATGTGGAAAATCACATCAAATGATTTGCAATGTTTGATCCTGCCTCATTAAGAGTGTTTGGATATCTTTTTTTGTTGTTGTTCACTCATGGTGCCTTCAAAAGCAGTTTGTGTTCTCGGTGTCTTGTTCTCTATTTCCACTGTGTCTTAAGAACCCCCCAGCAATGACGCGTTTGATACTGCAGACTGTGAGGGGGGCGTTAATCTGTTAACCAATACTGAGGCACGGTAAACACGATCAATACCAAAGACAGCACTCAGGCTCTTGTTAATCTTTCATTTGTTGCCAGTAGACACACACCGGTGCACTTTTCGGTTTTGAACTTTTCAGATTTCATACACGCTATGCTAATAACTAAGGACGCAGAGCGGCCAAAGGCACCTGCACTGTTATCAGATTTTCTTGTCATGTTGATTTGTAAGGTTTCTAGGCATACTGCAAACTGTAAAGTTGTCTTCTGTTCATTTTGTTTCTGCTGGGCTTCTGCTCAGTGGCTGCATCACTTTGAATTGTATTTTGACCCAGAAATGTTATTGAATGAACCTTTTCATTCTGTTGAATAAAGTTACATGCCGCAAAGTTCAACATTTTCTCTCAGAAATTGAAATTTGAATCGCATGACTTAACATTCACATCTGCAGACAGAATGTGGGAAATTCGAACCCGAATCCAATCTGAAAAAGGCTTCCAAGAGTACACACTGTGAACAGCTAAGGTGTTAATCTAGTAATTAGAAAAATGACTCAAAAGGGCTATTGTAAAGATGTTTTTGGGCTCATTTCTACATTGAGCAGCTTTAAGATGCATAGTGATGGGAAATATAACAGCACAACACTTGCTGAATTATTTGATTTATTACATATGTGGTAATGAAATGCATATCAAAAACCGTAATGAAAAAGACCCATGTTCTCGGAGTAATTGTAGGTTTCCAAAATTATTCAATTTTATTATTCCTTGTCATTTTCAGAATTTAGTCCTGAGTCAACAAATTCAAATACTTTCCAACATCCAAATTTTCCACTCAAGAACATCCATCTCACATTCAAAAAGTATATATATATTTTTTTTTAATACAGCACTTTACATTTTCCATTAAGTTTTTAAAATTACCTAACACATTTGAATTTATGAATGCTTTGAGTCTTTGTTCATTTGATTCTTGTTGCTGTTGGTCTTCATTTTGTTTTATATTTCTGACTGTCCTTTTTTTTTTTTTTTTTTCAAAAATAAATATATCATAAATTTGGAGATTAAAAAGCACACATCAAGAGGAATATTCTCAATTCAGAGACACGTTTAACTGCTGGCTTATTATTACTGGTGGTGCACATTAGTGGAGCCTTTCAAAGCTACAATATTTCAAATCATGAATCATCTTGATCTAGTCTATTTGAACATTTAACATTCCATTAAAATTAAGTTGCAAAAAATTATGATCAATTATTTAAATGGTCAGAACCAGCTTTTATTTTTGTTTAAATAATTCAATGCAGAATTATCTACATTTTAACACATTTCCACAGCATATCAGCTCATAGTGCCAGCTCAGAATTTTCTAGCAATTAGAATTTTTCATGGAAGCAGGCATGCCTCATGTTGGTTGTCCATAACTCTAAATAAAGTAAACTTACAATAAAAGTGTATTGGGAAGTTTCGTTTGCTTTTTTTAATGTGGAAAAACTGACTTTTTTTTTTTTTTTTTTTAAATATGCAACTTCAATCACATTTAAGGACACAAATGACATGAGGATGCTTAGGTACACCTTTATTGCGATAACTTCTTAAAAATCCTTTTCAGTGGAAAGAAGACACCCACTCCTTTTCTATAGCAGTTATGCTGTTCAGAATCACAGCTCAGCGGGAACTCGAACCATCGCACAAACATGAACTACACAGTAGACTAAAAGTTGAATGAGTTGCCAGTCCAACACAGATCGAAGTGTGGACAGTTAACCATGATACATCATCATGGGCTACTAAAGAAAAACAGACAACCAATATAACGATTTAAAGTTTCAAGTTGTATTTTCACCAGTTCAACAAGTACTGTTGCCATTAGTAACTAAACCGGTTTACCATACCATCCTATATCTTCCATAATAATACACTATAGACAGTTATAGAACTTTGTGATCTTCCCAAAGGCAAGGAAAGTACTTAAATACGTAGTATAATACGTAAAATTCCCTGAAATTAAAGTTATCATGCACTGAATATCAGCATCTTAGACAGCAGCTGATTCATTAACATTCTGATATGAAAGGACTGAGTGCAAGAACCACAAGCCCACAACTGAGAAAATCTCGGGCCTCATTTTTTAGTATGCTCAAGGTCCATTATACTGTGCCCTTTGTACAGAATTGGTTAAAGTGGTAAAAAAAAACAACAACAACAACAACTAATCCTCCATAGCAAAATTGTCTACAAAAAAATATATATATATTCCTTATACAGTCTGGGACACATTGTGCAGCAGCCCATATCTTTTTTTGGGAGTTTTGCATAGATCCAAGATTGGTGGTGAGCGATGATGCAGCAGCAGCAGCTCATGCAGTTGGGGCAGGGCAGGGAGGATGCAGACGGCTCAGATGTATTTGTTGGCCAAGTTCTGAACGTCATGCTTGGTGAACTCGGTGCTCTCAGCAGATGACAGGCGCTCAAACAATTGGTTCACGTGGCGTCGCTCGTCCTTCTCCAGCAGCATCAGTGC
Organism: Festucalex cinctus; assembly: GCF_051991245.1. Lineage (NCBI taxonomy): Eukaryota > Metazoa > Chordata > Actinopteri > Syngnathiformes > Syngnathidae > Festucalex > Festucalex cinctus. The sequence goes on from NC_135417.1 coordinate 19,148,253, forward strand.
CACCTGAGGAAAGACACGTGTATTAACGCATTAAATTCTATGAATGGCTTATTAGAGTCAAACATTAAGTGCCGAGGACGAGTTTTCTCGTTTTTAATGTTTTGGTTTTGTTTTTTTTATTGGGCGAGGTTGATAAGAGACTTGATGGGGTTCCCCTTGAAATTACAAGTGCTTGGGCAGTGGTAATGAGCAACTACCAGCCGAGGATAGCGTCACACCATTTTAGATTTAAAATTACACTGTTGGCCCATCTGTTTACAGTTGGTAAAGGAGGATTTTACTGCCACGGCCACAACTTTTCTCCAGGTTATGTGAGAAGCAGCTGAATTTATGGTCCGTTGATTACTAAACTCCTAAGAAAAATTGTTGTAGTGAAAGAAGTGAGTCTATTCTTCATTTGATATATATATTGATGTATAACTAATAATATAGGTGACAAAAATATAAACGCAACACTTGTTTTTGTTCCCATTTTTTTTACAAGATGAACTCAAAGATCAAAAACCTCTTCCACATACGCAATATCACCACCATTTCGCTCAAATATTGTTCACAAACAGTCTAAATCTGTGATAGTGAGCACTCCTTTGCCGAGATAATTCCTCCCACCTCACAGGTGTGCCATGTCAAGATTCATTGGGACCAATTTGGACATTTTCACAAAGGGGTGTACTCACCTTTGTTCCATGTTGAGCTGTTTTTAATCTTAGTATTTTTATTGATAACACCAAATTTAACACACCTGCTCTCCATTCACACCGAGTCACATGACACCAGGGAGGATAACCGTCAAATTGTGCCCAATTGGAACATTCTCACAGATGGGTCTCATCACTTTTGTTGCGTATTCAGTTATTTTTAAAATACAGTGTTCCCTCGTTTATTACGGGTTCATCTTTTGCTGTTTCGATGTTTCGCGGATTTTTTACAACGTGCTTTTTTTTTTTTAAAACGTACTTTTTGTTTTGTTTATTTTTTCGTCTTTGCGCGGCCGTATCTCTCGAACTCTACGTCCGACCGGGGACATACGGGCATCCGCGGATTCGTCTCGATGAGCTCTTCCCAACGGCATTTGTCCCGTCGTTCCACAACATAGAAAATACATACTGTGCTGTACAACAAGTAAATTTAAGTTTGAAAAACATACTTTTAATAGAAAAAAAGTCTAATGAAAAAAAAAACAAATGAAAGAAATGAAAAATGAATGAAAGAGCATTCAATATAAACTAAAAATCACACCATAACAAAAAAACAAAGCTGAAAAAATATACTGTGCTGCATACTGTAATAGGTAAAAAAACAAAACAAAACATACTTTTAATGGAAAAAATGAATGTAAATGAAAAAAAACATGATGAACGAAAAAGCATCCTTAATGAACTAAAAATCATATACAACACAAAAAAACATATTGTAAATGAAAAACTATATACGGTGCCTTATACTGTAATAAGTAAATAAAAAAAAAACATACTTTTAACTCTTTTACTGCCGCCCGTTATCAAAAAAAAATAGTATGACAAAGGCTTTGATCATTCACGTCATCCTTGAAAACATTCTATTTCATCAGATTTCGTCATGTTTCATTGTAATTTCATACACCAGCAGCCCACTGAAAAGAGATACAATGCTGCCATCTGCTGGCCATAATGACTGAGTGTTTTTGATTCCACAACCCATTAACCAGGCAGCGCTGCACTTAGACGTTGCACTGCCCATTGATTAAAAAAAATAAAAAATAAAATAAAATGTAGTTGACGTAATTTAATGTTTATGGCAGTATAAATTGTGATTTTACTAATCGTTATTAAACATTTTTTGGTGGTCAAAGAGTTAATGAAAAAAATTAATGTAAATGAAAAAAGAACATGATGAATAAAAAAGCATTTAGAATAAAGTAAAAATCATACCAAAATGAAAGAAAAAAAACCATAATAAATGACAAAAATATATATAATTAAAGGGAATTAAAAACAAAAAAACAAAAACATGGATTTCCATTATCGCAGGTAGTTTTTGGAACATAACACCCTGCGATAAACGAGGGAACGCTGTATTGACACAAACGTGCAGAACGTCCCCACTCACCGAGAATCTGTCGGCAGTATGAAGATGACTGAGGTGCTTGTAAACGAGGTTGGGGTCCTTCTCCAGGAGGTGCGAGTCCAGCACTTTGACAATGAAGCTGATGGTCTTCCCATTGAGCTGAGTGCTCACAAACTGCGGCAGCAGCTCCGGAGCTGTGGAAGCCAACATGTCGGCACACGCCGCCATGTTGCCGCTGCTGCAGGCGTTGTTTAACGCTTGGCCAAACTCGTACGCGTTGCTCGGTTGGAACTTGCTGCTCAACTCTTCTCTGAAACAGTTGTCAGAGTTTGCCACGGCTGACGTTTCCTGATCATCGTCCACCTGTGGACCAGAAGCAAGCGTAGACATCAATTCAGTAGGTTATTTATGTTAAGAGGTGTTGTTGAATAACTGTTCAGAAATTGAACCTGCTTGCTCAATACATTAACCAGTCCTCTTTTGGCAAAAGTTTGGAATTTCTAATGACACATTGAGCATTTTAATCATATATGTGATAAAACCTACCAAAAAAAAAAAATAATCAATGTTCAGTATTTTCCCACCATTTTTGACTGACTGCCGCCATTTTGAAAATATCAAAAACTGTGAAATTTCAATGACATGAATAGTACTGCGAATATTTTAATTTGGTGTTTCTTAGTATTTCTTTGGACCAAATGGATGTTTTGTGGCTGTTATTCAAATTGAAAATGGTCATCAAATTTTCCCGCCACTTTTATTGACTGTGCTGCCATTTTGAATTTCTTGAAAATGGTGGCAATTTGACGGAAGATACCACCACATAAAGCGGTATTTCACTTTCTTATATAATCCCAAAACATTTTTACATTTACCGCCAATTTTTCTTGTCAAAGTCATCATCAGGGGAGAGTGAGGTTATTTGTGCAAAAGACGTAAGTAATTCCACCCCTCTTAGAAAACCATAAAAGAAGTTGGTCATGTGACCACATATTTTTGAAGAGACATCCATTTTGTTCAAAAAAGGGAGACACATGGCTTGAGAGGTAAGCACATATAAGTTCAAAAAACATTTTTTTACTCTCCAAAATAAAATTTCTATCATTAAGGTTTTTTGATGGCTGTGTTTGAACAATTATAGACAACTTTGAAAACAGTTCACACGTTTTAGTGCTTTCGTAAGCTACATTAAGAGTCTATTTGATTAGCATGATGTTGGCTCAAAACAGCTGAGGGGTGTATTTTTATTTTTTTTTTCAAAATGGTGGGCTTGGGGTAATTTGTGCCAAAAGACTTGGTAAGTTGTGCCAATTGCACAACTTCCCCTAAATAATTATTACTTACTCTATATTACTTTATTGCATTTTATTGTTGTTGTAAACTATATTCTTACATTTGATCCAAAGTAACTGCTCCCAGGGATGCACAACATCCTAAACTATATCAATCTATTTTTTGGAGGCATTTCTATAATCCCCCTTGCCTAAAAGACACTTTAAGTAAAAATTGGCACTACTTAACCCGCTCTTCCTTTTCATTCTAAGAATCCTCATATCGCTCAAAAGTAGGATAACATCTCTCGCAAACCTGGAGTAGATATTCTGATCACAGCTGAGTCAAAGTGTCTGTTATATACCAAATGTGCAAATAGTAGCAATGCTATACATTTAATTGAAATTTCACAATGCCAACAAATGATCAAAAATGGCTGGAAAATTCTTAACACTTTGACCGCCAAAACCGTTTAATGATTATGAATAAAATCATGATGTATGCCGCCAAAAACGTTACATGACGTCAACTACTTTTTTTTTTTTTTTTTTTTTTTTTTTTTAAATCAGTGGGAAGTGCTGCCCAGGTGATTACTAAAGAACAGAATAAGGTAGAAACATACGATTTTCTTCTAATGAAAGAATGGAATGCGATCTTTCATTTGGTACCCACGTTGTATATGTAGTAAAAGCACACAATATTCTGTTTGCCTTGAAAGATGAGTTAAAATGCTCGAAATCGGCCGGCACTATGTTTTTTTTTTTTTTTTTTTTGATAACGTGTGGCAGTATAAGTTAAAAAAAAAAAATAAAAAATCCCCATCTATTCAATTACAATAAGAAACAAACTCGTTGGAAATCAGGGACGGCATGGCTCAGTGGTGAAGTGGTGGTCTCCCAACTCAGAGGTTGTGGGTTCGATCCCCTGCCTTTGTGTTCAAGTTGAAGTGTCCTCCTGATGCCACACCATCAGTAGGTGAATGTGATGTCAGTGTGAAGCGCTTCGAGGGCCTTAACAGTTGGAAAAGACGACCAAAATTCCAAACGTTTGCCAAAACAAGAGTCGCAAATATACCAGCAATGAGGACAACAACACGTGCATGTCTTCCAAATGTGCGTCCAGTCTACCTCAGTAATTGGGACGACCTTCCTGGATTTAGCTGGCGATTCCGAGACGAGACTTTGCTTGAGTAGAATTGTGACTTCCTGCAGCTCATTCTCTGCCTCCTGCACATTGGGATCCTGCTGCAGCACCTCCTGGAGGTCCGTGCTACATGCCAGGTAGTCCTGGCGCAAGGAACCGAATGGATGGTCAAGAAAAGAAAATGTTGGTCAATTCAATGCTAATTTGTGAAATTCTAATCCTGCAAATGATTTACAAAAGGAAACGATAAATTGAAGCAAACTCAGCGCGATGAACGCCACCTTAACCGGTGTGACTTCCTCACCTTAAGCCCTTTATTGGCCAAGGCTCGTCTGTAAAAAGCCTTCTTATTGCTTGGCTCCAGTTTGAGTGCTGCGTCACAGTCTTGCTTGGCCTCACCAAATCTCTCAAGCTTCAAGTAGCACAGGGCTCTGCCAGCACAAATACACACGCACACTCAACTTTCGCTCTCTCATCAGCTGCTCATCCGATTATGACTCATTCTAGTAATAAAACCTTGAACACAACACAGAATGGGAGGGGCCAAAATTCATTCTGGTGACATTTTATGTCTTCGCATAAACACGTCGTGCGTAATTGCAGCAGCATGGGTATACTGCAGGTGTTTGCTTAGGTGTGGCTTCAAAGTCGAGCCGCAAAGCACAACAAACACAAGCACAATAGAAGGTTAGTCCTGTGAGCTGCATCACAGTTTACACCAGCACACAACCAACAATGTAAAAATAAATACAAATCTGTAAATACAAAGAACATGTCGGAACACAATTTTAGCAAACAGCTGCTGCTTGAGCATTTTTGGGAAACTATAATCGGGATAAGCTTCAGGGGGAAAAAAAAATCAACTGCTTGGTTTATTTACTTGTACATTTAAATATATAAATAATAATAATAATGATTATAATGATAAGTGTTTCTAACCTGTTGGTGTAGATTGCACATTCCTCTGGCTTTATTTTAAGGCATTCTGAATATTTTGCCACGGCATCTTGGTATTGGCCCTTTTTCACAAACTCGTTCCCATCTTGCTTCAAATTTCCAAAACGATTTTCTGCTCTCCTTTCTAGATGACAGCGGGAAAAAAAATTGTCAGCCAAAAACAAATTCACTCCAATTTTAAGACAAATCTGTGACTTTTTTTTTTTTAAACAAACTTCAGTGGGGGAGGGATAAATTGGCGGTTTCCTGTGTGTATCAGTGGCTCATTTGCTTACCACAGAACCCTCCCACAAACAGTTCCATAGTGGTGTAAATAGATTAGTGTGTTATAAATGATAATTCTTCATCTTTGGGGCATTTCACATTCACACCAGTCTATTTCGAAATTATTTTGTGGGAGAAAAAAAATTCAGGCAGTCATTGGTTGGCTTTTTGGTAACCGTTTGATCATTGGATGAAATCAAATGTCAAGTGTACAAGTTTGGTGCTGCCACGGCCTGAGGGGCCCTGGGTGATTGTGCTTGCCTTGTCGGGCCGAGGTCGACGGCTCCCCTCTTTGGTGGAGGTTCTCATGCATGCCAGATCCACCACACCAGCATCTACTGAAATTCAAACAGAATTTGCTTCTTCCTCCCACTGCTCGATGAATCAGTGGAGGCTGGTGTTTGTGGATCTCACTCTGCTTCATCTATCCTTCCTTCCTTCCTTTAGTCTTTCCTCAGGTCTCTTGAGGTCTCCCTAATCTGTTGGAATTTAGATGTTTTTGGGGTTGATGAAAGATTCTGCTTTTGTAACTGTGGGTGGTTGTGTGTGTGTGTAACTGTGGTGGTGTCTGGTTGGTGCTGGATTTCACTTTGTTTCAGCTTTCTGTCCTTTGATCCTTCCTCTGGTCTCCTGACAACTTCACGACTGTGGCGGGACTCTGAAGTATCCGGGTCTGGGATTTATAACAGGTTTCAGGTGAATTAAAAAACACAAACTCACACACACGCACGCAGGTTCTTTTTTTGTGCAAAATGGGGACATAATGGATTTCCGAGCCCCTTGCCCTAACCACGACCATCAAAAATTATTGCCTACTCCCATACCTTACCCTAACCTCAACCATAGCCCAACTCAAACTAAAGTCTGAAACCAAGTCTTGACCCTCAAAAAGATTTCGGAACAAAATGGGGACCTCCAAAATGTCCCCATTTGTAGGTGAGGTCCGCATTTGTCTGTGAAAAGTCAGAATGCTGTCACCATTTTGTGGCATACAACCACACACACACACACGCGCGATAAAAAAAAAAATTAAAAAAAAGAGAGAGAGATGATGATGATGACATGTTGACTCGGGAAGACTGTCGAATGAATGAGCTCTCTAAAAAGTACGAAAAAAAAGTGTATAAACTTTGTTTTTAAATGTTTGAATAAACATGTTTCGGCCAAAATACATCTCGTGGAAGTAGACGACTGTCAGTGACAGGTTTTATTTTTACTCCATCATTTATTTGATTTTGTGTGAAACTTCAAAGGACCATTGTGTAACTTAAATATTAAACGGCACGATGCAAGATTCAGAGTTTTTGCACATTTGCGACCCCCTCTGGCGAAACGTGGAATGGACCCCAGCGATGTGCACACGGCCAGGAGCGTGCGTGACTTTTCGGGCACGAGCAAACCTCCAAGTTAATCGAACAAACTTAAACATGGAGCACAACGCCTTTTTCATAGGCTTAATGATGTCTACAGAGGTAATAAACTTCCGTGGAGTCTCCATAAGGGATTGAGACTCGGGGTGGGACGATACGGGTAAACCACGATTCGATACTGTGACGATATTTGGCTCACGATATCGATAATATCACGATACACAATATCTACGGTTTTTGATATACAGTATTGTCAAAAAAAATGTAGCAGTATATCACGATATGTGACTGAAAAAGCCAACAAATGCCCATAAAAAGGAAAATGTCTAATTATGCATTTATTGCCATTTAATGCCAAAACTTTGTACAATGTACAAAGTTCTGCATAGTGCCTCACTGCCTCTTAGCCTTTTAACTGTAAACATTGTCAAGTGAGACAAATTAAAGTGCATAAACATTTATAACATAACACTGTACAACTAGACACATTACATCGATATCTACTGTCAAGTGTATTGATAATTTATTGCAATCCAGTTTGAATTAGCTGTCCTGTCCATGAAGTTGTGTGAACGTGTGAGAGCTAACAGGGACAATAGCGTGAACGCGCATGACGTCATACTCAGAGCAAAAGCTAAAGTTTACGGCCCGAATGCTCCAACATTTTTTCCTTTTACAGAAAAATAGGGGCAACAGTCATTGTGCCACAGTCGTGCCTCCTGTCCATTATACAATTCTTAAAACATGTGTGGGTGAAAAATATGGCTATTTTAACACTCAAATTTGAGTCTAATCTCATATCGTGCACCTTTAAATATAAGTAGTAACTTGCCCAACACCATTGTTTACAGATATATAGCTATGATGTGAAGCAAAGCTGTGTTTAACTCATTTGCTTCCAAAAACGTATAAATACGTTCTATTTTAAATGTTGTTTTAAGTGTCCCAAAGACATATTTAGACTTATTTTTGTTTTTCTATGGTAGAGCATACAGAAGGCTTTGATGCAACCTCTGAACTACAGAGAACGGTTGAAGCAATGGCAGTTATTACAAAAACCGCCAGCAGGGGGTAGCAGAGTATAAGAGATCAACCAGCAGACTGGATTATTGTAACGGTCTTCTGACTGGACTCTCTCAAAAGAACATGAGACAATTGCAGCTCATTCAGAACGCTGCAGCTCGAGTTCTGACCAAAACAAAGAGATCAGAACATATTACTCCAGTACTTAAGGATTTACACTGGCTCCCAGTCAGCTGTAGAATCAATTTTAAAGTTCTGCTACTCGTCTATAGATCACTAAATGGTTTGGGTCCTGAATATATCCAAGAAATGCTGATTGACTACAAACCCAGCAGGGCTTTGAGATCTGCGCCAACAAGTGGAACCCAGAGTTTGAAGCAAACATGGCGAAGCTGCATTTAGCTATTATGCTGCACACAGATGGAATAGGCTGCCAACAGAAGTGAAGTCAGCCCCGAGTGTAAATGCTTTTAAATCCAGGTTAAAAACTTTGCTTTTTTTCTCATACTTTTGATTAAGGACTTTTAAACAGCTTGAATTGAGTTTTTGCCCCTTCCTTTTTAATTATTTTTATTATTATTTTAAACTTCCTTACGCTATGTTTCAAAGTTTGCTGAATAATGTTTTAATATTGCCATTGTGTTCTCTTTGTAAATTTTGTAACCTATTTGTATTTTCTCTTCTTCCTCTGAATGTTAACTACTGTGTTTGTTGATGCTTATGTGTTGTCTTTCCTTTTGTAAAGCACATTGAGTTGCCTTGTGTATGAAATGTGCTATACAAATAAACTTGCCTTGCCTTGCCAGGGCCATGTTGCAAACGAGCTGATTTTCCCACAGTTCTAAGCAGATTTGTGAATAATGAAACTTAGCTATATTCTAATGCTAAGTGCTGCAAAATGGAAACAGATAGAAATATACTTTTTTCCCTGATGAAAGAAGAAACTCAATCAGTTTTTGGTAGGTTCCATGTTTTTTTTATAGAAATAGAACACAACATTCTGTGGGCCTTGCAAAATCAGTCAAAATCCAGTAAAACAGCCGGGAGCGAAGGGGGTTGCTTCAGTGAGAATGGCTGGGAGGGAATGAGTTAAGCTCATTCAAGCAGTGAGCAGTCAGTGCATGAATGAGTCAATCCCAGATCAGGGTTGTTCCTTTCACATTGTGGCCACGTAATAGCAGAGAGGACATTAATAGCCTCCTTTCACTTCTTTAAGAGCGTAATCCCCCAGTGTGTCTGTGGATACGCTAAAAACAGTAAGACTACCGGGTAAGTCACCTTTTTTTTTTTTTTTAAGATGACAAACCTGCATCTTTGGCGGCCTTCTCAGCCCGAGCCTGGAGGACTTCAGCGCTGGGCGGCTCCTCTCTGCGGTGCTGCTGGGCCTCAAGAGGAACCACAGGAATCTCAGGGAGTTTCTCTCGCCAATCCACACCGTCCTGCTCCATCAGCATGCGGGTGATCCTGAGTGCGTTGATTGACGGGACATGCGGACAACACGGGTTAAATAGGAAATCCAATCCGTGAGGCGCTTGGCCCGGGAAGTGAGAAGTAAAGGCTAATACCTGTTGACGCTGTCATGTGCCGCCTGCACGCCGACGTCGATCTGCAGAACAGTCTTGTAATCCACGTAGGCCTTGCGGTAGCGCTCAAGGGACTCATAAGCCATGGCCCGGCGGAGGAGGGGCTTGAGGGAGAACGGCTGCAGCTCCAGGGCACTGATGAGTAGAAATAGATGTGAGGAGACCGCAGCAAAGGATCAAGACTGGTCACAGATGCCGCTCTAAGAGACACGTCCATCTTTGGGCGTTTTCACCGATACTGAACATTTTCATTCGCTAATTCATGCATCTGTCAAAGAGGTATTGATCAAACAATATTTAGATCATATGTTATGGATGTGTCACACTACACCATTCACATTCCTACTCACTCAATGTCCACACACACACATGCAACGCATTACAAGGTCAAAGTGCAACTGACCGTGTGCAGTCCTGTATGCAGTCTTGACTGTTGCCATCTTTCAGGTAACACGCTGCTCTGTTAGAGTACAGAATACATAGATCATCGGGACTATCAATGCCTGAAAGAAAAAAACAAAAGCAAACTATAAATGCAGTTGCTTTAACATAGAATGTACATTTTCAGTAGTTTTGTTTTTAATTCAATTAGAGTATGTAATTAGAGTATGACTTGTACACTCTTTGGGGCCTATTCACTAAAGGTTTGCGTCTCCTTTGCACGGCGTTAACGGGTAAAAATGGAGCAATCCGGGTGCGCGTAATTCACTAAACACGCGCAGATGGGGAAATCCATCACTAAGTGCACTGCCAACCAGAATGCGCCACGGTGCGCCGGTGTTATTCGCGTGTGTGTAAATTAGGTAATTTGCATACATTTGACGCAAAATATGCCCACCCCAATGTAAATCAGACTCATTGATATACAGCGTCTAATTTACTAACGCCAGCGCAAATAGCCACATGGAGTTTGCATGACGCAAATAACGTTTATGGAAAGCATGTATTAACCTGCCGCAACCTCGATCCCGAGATCATGACAGCAGCGCATGGCAAGGTGCACGTCCCTTTCTGGCTGATCACGCAGAGAGGAGAGGAGAGGAGAGGAGAGGAGAGGAGAGGAGAGGAGAGGAGAGGAGAGGAGAGGAGAGGAGAGGAGAGGCAATATTTTGCCAATCATAAGTCATTCAAGTAAACATGCTTAATGACATTTCAACAAAGGTCAAATATGTTTTTTTCCCCTTTCACTGAAATATTGATTATCGGCATCCTTGACTAGTACTACTAATAGTCAGTATTGGTATCAGCCCTGGGGAAAAAAAAAAAAAAACGGTCTCTGACCCTCTCATATAACAAAGTAAGGTAATAAAAAAATACAGTACACCATAGAAAAACAGTGGACCGAGAGCTAGACGTCATTTACATTCAATCATATACATTGATTATATACATATGTATACTGAGAACATGAACACACACCCATGTTAAAATGACAGTATTTCGTAATGAAAAATGACAAGATTTCAAAACTTGTTTCACCATTAATGTGATCTTTAATCTGTTAAACGTAAATGAAAAACTGAACTCTTTAAAGAGAGGGTTAGTAAAAATAAACATGGGGAAATAATGTGGTTGCAGAAGTGTGCACACCCGTTTATAACTTGGAATATGGCTGTCTTCAGAATTAATCATCACGTTGGCAGTCAGCACACACCTTGCCAGCACCCAAAGTGCCTCTGATTACCCAAAATCAGATTCAAGTGCTCGAGTAGACTTTTCTTTTCATTTTTGTAGTCAAATATTACAGCACAAGTTACAGTCCGCAGCATGAGGGATCTCATTGTTCAAACTTTAAATGTTGTCAACTTGTAAACACAAACTCACTCTTGCATTGTGCCTGCCTCATCCAATAACATTCAGACACTTGCTCATCACACAGCTTTGCGGCCTCGCAGACTGTCCCACCTTGTAGAAGCTCTCAGAACTTTAGGACCTATTCATATAATTACAAACAAAATCACAGCCAGTGGAAGTAGATTTGAAATAACGTACTGCAGCAACCCTGCAGTTGTGGATTGTTGCTAGAGTTGTATAAGCTCCAACTGTCTGTGAGAATGTGATTTGAGATTGGACGAGTAGTAGTAGTAGTTGGAAGAGGAGCGTGTGTCTCTAAGCTAAGGCTAATGGCTCAGCAAAACATTAGTTGTATCTTTGGCATTGACATGAACTGTTTATTTCCACAATAAAGAACACCAAAAGTGAAACAAGTGGCAGCATAATACTTTGGGTTTGTTTTGCTTCTCCTTGGTCAACTTGGAGAGACTTTTGAACAGTTGCAATTACAGTCGGTGTTAGACAAAGCCTCCAAGCTTCTGCTTGGAAGCAAAAAAAAAAAGTCAGGTAAAAGTTGATTAGAAAATCTGAACTTTAATTGTGGTTCTTCAGAGGCACTTTCAGTTTCAAATGCTGGCAGAGTCCCATTTAACATGACTTCAAATGCTGAGAACACAGCCACATTGGAAGAAAGTGTGCACACTTCTGCAACCACATATTTTTTATATCCACAGCATACTATTGATATGATACAGTTCTTGAACCACACATTCCTTCATCGAAAGGGGAATTAGTTCCAAGTTTGAAAACAAGCGTGTCAAGGCTGGTCAAACCACTCCTCCCAACCTGTTTTCAAGTTCCTGTAATTGCTTACACAGAAAACATAGCCGATGCAAATGTTCATTTCTGCCTCCATGAAAGTTCTATGAAACAGGCCTACAATGTGATTATGTACATTCGATGGCAACAACATTGGGTACTTTAACAATCAATATACTATCAAGAGCTGTATAAAAGACATATCCTTTACCAAGACAAGAATACTGTTTGTTTGATTGATTATACTGAAACGGGTTTATGATTACAGTATTTTGTTCCCTTATTAGCCACATGAGAAAGCCAAAACAATAGACAACAATATGAGGATGATGCAGTAGTTTTGCACAATTGTATATTGTAAAGTAGCACCTATCATTCATTTGAGATTAAAGTCAAATTTATATCAAATAATTATGAAGAATTAAATAGAATACAAGAAAGAAAACATATAATATTAATCATGTTGAAATATCTTTACTAGAGTGAAATTTTTTTACTAGAGTAAAATAAATTTCAATTATTTACTGGTAATAGTTTTCTGGCATTTATTTATTTATTTATTTATTTATTTATTTATCCTCATTGGGGCAGGTGTGCTGTAATCCAGCTGACTTTGGTCAAGGCAAAACAGAGCATTATTGTATGAATTATAATTATGACACTTTTGGATCTCATTAGACACAATTGTTTTGTCCAATGAGTACATTTACTGTACACTACTTTCATATTAAAACTCAAGCGTATCTAAGCTTGAATGAAATTAGATCATGGGTGATTACGATTCGAGGCAGGTGACAGTCATGTCTAGAATGTTGCGGGGATATGAGTGGACCAAACATGACTTGAAACTGAATCCGTTCTAGACCTCCATCATATGGAAACAGTCACAACCAGCACCGCAGTGGTATTGACTACATACATTACAGCAGTCCAGCGCATAGGAGTGAAACAAACGAGGAAGGATCACTTTCCCTTCATTCATCTATCATTCTTCCTCATTCATTCTCTTGCCTCCCCTGTGAGATTTATAGCAGCAGTCCCATCCAATTTCACGGTCATGTGACCTGGACAGACCTGAGCAGAGAGGCTTAGTGGCAGCTAAAGCTAAAAGAGAAACGCAAGCCCAACTTGCTTGAATTTGAGTTGTGACAGATTGAAATTCAGACCTTCCACCGCCCACCAAGGTCGTGCCCTTTGAATTACAGCATTGAGATTTGAAGCTGTGTTTCTGTAAGATGTGGTCACGTGGAAGAAGGTGAGGGGACGCGTACCAGCTTCTTCTCACAGCTAATCAGTCTAGAGTAGTTACTTGCATGTCATTGTGAGTGACACAATACACTATCACAATACACTATGTGACTAGTAATAAAATGCCTTACCTGCATCACCATAGCCTTGAATGGCTTGGGAGTATTTTTCCAGTGCATCTCCAAACTGTCCATTTTTAAACAGCAGGTTTCCTTCATTCTTTAAACGGGACAGAGATAATGGCAGGGCTCCACACGGTGCATCCAGATTGACAGGTTGTCCAACATTTGTCGCCGGTGGACTTTCCTTCCTGCTGCCGGCCCGATCAGTCTGAGGTAACACCGTTGAGCCCCTTTTGACTGTTCCATTAGCTGCCTTTTCCTTGCTTTCTTGTGGGACTTTGTACTTGTCCGAACTGCCGCCTCTGCTTCTCCAGTGTCCGTGATGGGAGTGAGAGGACTCGTTGTGCGGGGCCCCGTCCCCTTTGCCATGGGGCCTCTTTTGCGCGTTACCCATGTCTCCCCTCTCCGCAGGAGCAGCTGAGCAGCCGTCCCCTCCCACAGTCTGGCTGGGTTCAACCGGACAATCTAGATGGCAGAAAGAGAGAGAGAGAAGGATGAAACACACCCACAGGAAGCAGTCAGTGGTTACATCACAGTTGGGGGAGGGTTGGCGTTCACATGACACAGAGCCACATAAGAGTTTCAGGAAGCGGCGGGGGGAATTACAAGAGCACTGGTTAGGTTGGGGGTAGGGCGAAAAACACATGCGTGTGTACAGTAGTAGTGTGTCACGTGGCCCTGCGGGAGGAGATTTGTGGTCAATGGCTTCTCTACCAGGAAGAAGGGTACTAGCTAAACAAAGGGCAGATATCCAAAATCTATATATAGCTAAAAAATATACTGTAGACGACATGTAAATCTAATACAGAAGCTGGATAAAAATGAAAAAAAATCCACCCTTAGAATATTGTAACTGTCAATTAAAAGCTGCCCAGCATTTCAGCATAACATGCAAAATATTTAAGGTTACATTAAACAATATACACCAGCAAAAACATAGCAACGTGTATATAACAAAGTGCAGTGTGAATAATTATAATGGCACAACTGTGAGTATTTTAAGTAATGATAATATAAACATTGGCAAATAAGAAGTCCAGTAATGTAACTAAAAAAGGATTGAACTGCAGTGTCATAATATATAATATGAGCTTTAAAAAAAAAAAAAATAATAAGTGCAGTGATGTAAATAAGGCTGGGTAGTATTGATATTTGTAGGCCATGTGAGTAAAAGTGTATACATTTTAAAGGTAATGTTGTATAATGATGTTAGTTTAAAATGGAATTTCAAATGCATCTATTGTAAGCAAGTTTGCAATATTTTTTTCACAGTAGAAAAAAACAACAACATATAGGCCTACATTAATACAGATAGGTCTCTGTATTTTTATTTTTATTTTAATCTCAAAAGCAAATACCTCGTTAAATGAAGCATAAGCAGAGACTTCGTTCGGGAGCTTTGGATTTACCACTTCTATAAATCATTACATGAAATCATTTTCAGATTGTAAAGTACTGTAAAGGATAAAAATGATAGTAATTACCCCTACGTGCTCTAGGGCTCTTCAAGTATATGGGATAGGTGATAAAATTATATGTATATGTTTATACTGTGCAAATGTAAATCTGTCATTGATAACTTGTGTTTTTTTTGCAATATTTAACAAATCTCACCAGTCTGCTCCAATTTTGTCTCTTCGAAATCCTCCTCTTCCACCTCTTGGATGATGATTTTTCGGCCTTTTCTTTCTTTTTCCTGTCGCACTTCTGTCACCTTCTTTGTAGTTTCAGACAGAAGTTGCTACATCACAAATAATTTCACACATCAGAATTTGTGATGACACATGAAGACAGTCTATTACGTCAGCAAAGATGACCACAATTTGATGCCCATAATTTGATGACCACAATCTGCGGGTCGTCAACAGTTTTCTCTTGTTTATTTCGTGTTTAGATGCGACTTCACACAAAACGGAGTGACATCTGGGGGACAAATAGTGCAACTGCATCCATGCAGAGGTCCTCCGTTTACGACGTTATCGCGCTCCAACGCAGCCAATGTAACACGAATTTGTGTTTAACTCGGAACTCTGTAGTCTCACACTAAGGTATTAATTAAAGTAAAAAATTAAAATGCAACTGAAGTATTTGGAATCATAGCTGGTGCTTTAATATATATATATATATATATATATATATATATATATATATATATATATATATATATATATATATATATATATATATATATATATATTACTAAACAAACAAGCAAACAACATTTCAGTAAACTCAACGTGGCCACCTGTGCTGCATGTCAAGTATTTTTGCACCACTGCACAAACTAGTTACTGTAATTGGTCGCTGTTACATGGGTTCGGGTTAATGTAATCTGAAAGAAAAAAACAAAAACAAAAAAAAAACAAAAAAAAAACGCTTAGTAACTTACAATAGCTGGAGCATTCTGTGGCTCTTCTCTCAGCACTATGGTCAGGTCTTCAACAGCCATTTGGAAGTTCCCCAATTCATTGTGCACAGCAGCACGACGAAGCAAAGCTAGATAGGAGATATAATAGTAATTATTTTTCTAATTTCATGTTTTGTCATTGAGACCCAATGTGGGTCCAACAAGCGCAATATGCAAAATATTTACTCTGAAACAGCTTTTTGTTACATTGTTGCGTAAGTTGAAAATTGAAAGCCGATGAAAGATAGTCTCACTGTATTTCATGAGAACTACGAGGTTAAGAAAGCATGAGGCCCATCTTATATGAGTCAAAGATGACATTGACATTTATTGATGTGTTTTTGAAGCCTTAAAATTTTTCATATATGGTGAACTGATGTTTGATACTGTGATGTATATTTTGGTTTTCAACTTCTGCATTTGTAACCTAAAAAGCAAGGGTGAGTAAGTGCAACTGCAATTAATACATCCATGCAGAGGTCCTCTTTTTAAGACGTTATCGCGCACTTGCCACTTGAGTGGCACAGACTTGTGCGGTGTTTTGATCTAAGTTCATTCAACCGTGACTATGGGGAACTTGACATTAACCGGCATGTAATCATTTGTGACTCTTTGATCATACAATGCAACATTGAATTTTGGGAAGTAACCGATAGGGAAGTGAGAAATCCCAAAGGAAATTACGGAAGCATAAATAGCCTGCTGGACAGAGGTCCAGCGCACTCTCTTCTTATGCTGACGTGTAAAGTGTGTTGATTTTGCTCTCAGAGAAACAATGAGTATCTGTTTTTACATGAGCGCGTGCTACAATTCCTTCTATTGGACTTATACAATATGAACTATCTAAGAACAGATTAGAAGAGATATACTTGGGTCATGTAAGGGAGAGACAGAAATGAGCAATCTTAATTCTTTAATAGCCACGTTGTAAAATTAGACAACTGTGGTTTCTTACAAACTCATCACTCGCAGAGTTCACCCAGATGATGATTTCGTTTTAAGGTCATTATGATTTCTATTTTTTGAATCCAGCTATTCCATCCCTGTTCACCGGGAATTTTTGTGCTGACTGTTCACTTTGAATTGTAAGTAGTAATGTCATATTCTGAGAGAGCAATTCAAACAAAATTAACTTTTGTTTTGTTATCCTAATTTCTCTTTATTATTTTATCTCCATTTTATCTGTAATTTTGCTCTGTCGCTATTAAAACTATTTTGTTTATTATAAATGTTTCTTTTAGTTGTAAATATATTAAGTCCTGACTTACATTTTTCTTTTGACTCAGTAGTTTTTACCTATTTTTATTTTGTAAATTGTCTTAGTCTTTTGAAAAGCGCTATACAAATAAAATGTATTATTATTATTATTATTATTATTATTACCCATCCATCCATTTATTTAACCGCTTGCTCCTCACAAGGGCGTGGTGGAGCCTATCCCAGCTGGCTTCGGACAGTAGGCGGGGTACACCCTGAACTGGTCGCCAGCCAATCGCAGGGCACACGGAGACGAACAACCATCCACGCGCACAAGCACACCTGGGGACAATTCGGAGCGTCCAATTAACCTGTCATGCATGTCTTTGGAATGTGGGAGGAGACAGGAGTACCCGGAGAAGACCCACGCGGGCATGGGGAGAACATGCAAACTCCATCCAGAAAGGCAGAAGCCTGGACTCGAACCCGAGTCCTCAGTACTGGGAGGTGGATGTGCTAACCACTCATCCACCATGCCGCCCTATTATTATTATTATTATTATTATTATTATTATTATTATTATTATTATTATTATTATTATTATTATTATTATTATTATTATTATTGTATTATTATCTCAATGACAAAAGCCCAGGTCTTTTAGTGAGAGAGCTACTGTAAAAATATTGTGATCATTCCGGTACCTTATAACTGCTAGGTCACTCAATAAGGAAACTGTCCAATGTACTGGAATGAAGTAAGAACGGGCTGGCAATAAATAAAGTTGTAGTTAGCAACCTAGGAGATCTCTCACAACTAGTGTTGTTCCGATACCGTTTTTTGGCTCCTGATACCGATACCGATACCCAGCTTTGCAGTATCGGCCGATATCGATACCATACCGATACATGAAAAAGGTGTCCTGCCATTGGTTCAGAGCATTCAAGGGCCAATAGGATATCTTTGATCGGCATGCAGTGAACATGTCACATACCAGTGAATGTCATGCACCAGCAAGACACAAGATGCTGCATCCAAAATCCTCTTTTAGCTTTGGAATTAATGGTATTGGCATGTTACTTGTGAGTAGTCACCGATACCGATACCATTGTTTTAATGCAGTATTGGCACCTCTGCCGATACCAGTATCGGTATCGGAACAACACTACTCACGACGACAACTTAAGTGGCTTCTGTCACCTCTTAAGACCGCGTTACAGTGGATGAGGGAAACGAGAATCAATAAACGGAGAGCAGTCTCAGGTAAGTGGATTTGAGATTCGGTATATGAGAATGAAGTACCTTTCACATTGCAGGGTTCAAGTTCCAATACGCTGTTGCAGTCGTTCATGGCCCTTTGCCATTGCTTGAGTTTGATCCCTGTTTGGGCCCTGTTATTGTACGCAGCCACTGTGGGCATTATGTCTATGCTCCTGTGATTAGATGATACAATGGCATTGCAGTATGGCAGGCAGAGCGAGGCTCAGCATATAGAATAGAGAAGGAACGTTTTTCAAGTCTGACCTGGAGTAGTAAGCAACTGCCTCTTCATAATCATTTGCTCTGAACGCTTCATTTCCTTTGTCTTTTTCACGCTCTGCCAGAATGTGTCTCACCTCTGCTGTCATCACTGGATGAGATACAATTTTGTCGTTAGAGTTGCAAAACACATTGCATTTGCAATGTAAAATAAAGTTTGAATCTAATTACATGGAGAATCTACTTTGGTCGTGGGATGTACATTTGGAATGGAAGGCTGGTCATTCTGAATAACATCCCCATCAATTTTTTGACATTCTTTCTCCACATCAAACCTAGAGGAAGATGTTTCAGTTCAGGCAAAATACACAAACACATATAGATGTTCTATCGTTCTCTTATTCCATCCTAAGTATTTTATACATTTTAAGACAAAACACTCACTTGTCCCAATCTCGATAATCTCGTGGCTTGATACACTTTTGTTTACGAGCTGAATTCTGTGCAGGAAAAAAAAAGTTCGTTATCTAGTCGAACACGTTATTTCAATGATTTTCTAGATGGAAGGAAGCATAATTACTCCGCTTAGTGGAACAGAGCAATTGGACCCTCTTATAGGCGGCATGTTTCGATCCACAACATCCTCAAACATTAACTGTTTTTGAAGGGAAGTCTCTGTCGCTTTGGTTTCATCTTGCCATATCTGCAAAATCAAACTTTTTGAGTCAAGTTTTCATGATATATCCACATCAATCAGGGAACAAGTAAAATAGTGCACCCTCAACTCATCCACAATTTTGCTCCACTCATCGGCTGGAAGGCTGGATGATGTAGTCACAGGATTTTCCTTCCTAAGAGCTCGACTCCGAGGGTTCAGTTTCTCCAGTCGACTTGCACAGAACTCAATCAGATGAGGATAAATGCCCTCCTTGCCAGACCTGGATACAAGAACACTTGCTCATTAGAGCCAATGACTGCTTGTATTCTATATGGTCACTTTAATAAGATTGCATAACATAATTCTGCACTATATAGTGATGCACGCACCTGGCATAGGCTCTAGCTCAACCGCAAAATTAATAAAGACAAGCAGCAAAGAAAATGGATAGATGAATACAAGGAATATTTTGGTTACCTTATACAGCAAAAATAGCACACTATAAACTATACTGACAGAAATCACTAAATGAATACCTTCCTGATTTACAAAAGCTGACAATGATCTTTTTTTTTGTTTTTTGTAAAGCACAATTTAGACTCAATAATTGCTTTGGACATGCATTTTTACAATTACCTAAGTAATAGAAGGATTCTCTCCAGGTATTTGGCATCCTTGCATTTGTCAATGTAATCATAGTCCAGGTGCTCCACTGGGATCTTCTGGGACCTGCAGTCAGAAGAACTGAAATGGTTTTGAAGAACGGAAGCTGAACTCATGGCAATATTCCACTTTACTCTGCTCAACGTGGATTATAAAGAAAAAAGAAAAAACAAACAAAAAAACAAACAAAAGAAAAACAAAACAAAAAACAAAAATAAAAACGTTTAGTAGCTAAACTCACGTTCCACAACTCTATGTGCTTGTTGTTAAAGCCCTATCTCCGAAATGGCGTTATAAAGAATAGTGTTTGAAGCGTTACCCGTAGAGACGGGACAACGCTGCATACGTCATCAGATTGCGTCAATGTGTGATTCAACAAAGCCTGCTGCAATGTTTTCTCACATTTTTAATTTACGACGCAAATCTGTCAAACTTGATCACATTTCATTCATTTGTATTATTTATCAATAAAGAAATTTAAAAAAAAAAACTATATATATGCTAAAAGTAAAAATGATAGTACAGTGTATTACATGAAAAAAGAAAGAAAATACAGATTCCAAAATCTTGCATAAATGGCTGTATTCAGGAAAGATAATGATAAGCAAAATATGAATAAGTAATAGATAAATATAAGACGTCACAAGTTAAATGAAGATCGTTTCCATGGTAACAGCACGCGGCAGAACAGCTGACCGGTAGGCGGAAACACGTGACACGTTCGAGCCACAGCGGGCTCCAAGTTTGAAAACGTGGCAAGCTGTAACTTGGGTTGCGATGTTTGCCAAACTGTACTAGACTGGAGCAAGGGCACACGGTGTCAACGGCGGGCGGTACCTTTATGGTATTTTAGGGTAAGTGTCTTTTTTTTTTTTTTTTTTTTTCTTAGAATATCCCGTCCAATTTGATTTATGGAGGACGTGTGTTTGGCTCTACTCTAATTATCCTGAGTACTCGTTGTAAGTTACTGTAATAGAATTCAACAAAAATAAGCGGTATAGAAAATTGACTGAAATAGAATGGAACAGAAAAAAAATCTCAAGTGGCAGTACTTGTTCATGACTACATCTATTGCATCTCCTGTAATTGATTGACGCCAATGTAGCACCTGAGAATGTTTAGCGTTTAATCATCTCAGTTCCACATCCACTTGCCAGGAAGTAAGTTTTGGGGTTTTCGGGTGAAATTGCAAGATGAATCTAAAATACGCCATGACCTTTTTACAAGGCAACTTAATTTGTTATTCTCCATGCCATCGTTCAATAAACAAACATCACTCCAGTCCTTTTCATTCAACTTACAGGTGGTTCACATAAAATTGCGCAAACCACATTCACAGGGGCATGCTAATGGGCTCGTCAGTCAAACAAAATAAACTCATACAAACACACACTCAAACAGTTGTGGCATCACCAACTTGCTAATGTTACATTCCAATCCAAACTGGGTTTTTGAAAGTCATGTGCAGGAAAATTGCATCTGAACACTGAAAACTCAGTTTAATTGAAATGAGAAAATTTAAGGTCACACATAATAAACGGACTGATGTAAAATGCCAAATGTAAACAATTTATCTGTATGTTGTGCCTGCAGGCTGGTGTTAAGATTGGTGTGAAGTTATAAAAGAGAGCGAGGCTACCCTTTTATAAAAAAAAAGTTTTTTCACTATTTTTGTTCCATCCATCCATGTACCACAAATCCTTTCCTGCTCTTTCTCCTCTTTCATCTTATACCGCATCAAACATCAAAGAGCATGTAGGAATGGAAATAAGGTTTGTTAGTGCTGTTAAAACATGAACTCACTTGAACTCATTGATTAATGGCAAAATTTTTTTAAATTTTTTTATTTAACCTTTATTTAACCAGGATAGTCCCGTTGAGATTAACAACCTCTTTTTCAAGGGAGTCCTGGCCAAGAGGCAGCAAAACAGTTTACATTACAGTTACAAATAAAAGTTTCACCTACAATCACATAAAAATTATATAAAACAGTTACAAATCAATGAGGCCGTCTCAAGTGCTCTTAATCTGGATCTAAAATCGTTCAATGAAACAAGTTCCGTTAGCTTCCAGTCCTTTTGCAACATGTTCCATGCAGAAGGGGCAGAGAAAACAAAAGCCTTTTTCCCCAGCTCAGTGCGGGCAAATGGAACGGAGAGCAACAAAAGATCATTGGAACGCAGACCATAAGAATCAACACTTTTCAATGTGATTAAATTACAAATATAAGAGGGCAGCAGTCCAAGCATAGCCTTGTAAATAAAAATGTACCAGTGAGTCAACCTCCTGGTGGACAAAGGAGGCCATCCCACTTGAGAGTACAGTTCACAGTGATGGGTCAAGGCTCTACAATTTGTAACAAACCTCAAAGCAGCATGATATACAGAGTCAATCTTACTCAGACATTGAGCTGAAGCATTCATATACAACACATCCCCATAATCTAAAACAGATAAAAAAGTTGCAGTGACAAGACGCTTTCTGACCTCAAAAGAAAAACGACATTTATTCCGAAATAAGAAACCCAGTTTTAGTTTGAGTTTCTTCACGAGGTTCTCAACATGGGGTTTAAAAGTCAAAGTGTCGTCAAGCAAAATACCAAGATACTTATATGTATGAACCACCTCTATTTCATTTCCCTCCAGAGTGGACACTTTGGGGGGAAATTGTGGGCTTTTCCTGGAATTTGAAAACGACATCAGTTTAGTTTTGTCCGCATTAAGGACCAGTTTTAGTTGCAGAAGTGTGTGCTGCACAACATTAAAAGCTTTCTGCAACGAAGCAACAGCAGCAGCAGAGCATGAGCCAAAGGAGTAAATTATTGTGTCATCAGCATAAAAATGCATATTGGCGCCCAACACGCTTTGTCCCAGATCATTAATGTACATAATGAACAGGAGGGGTTCTAGCACAGAGCCCTGCGGCACCCCTTTGTGAACACTCAAGAATTCAGAACATAAACCATCATGTTTAATACATTGGGTCCTGTCACTCAAATAATTTGTGAACCACGAGACTACATCATCTGACAAACCAAGACTGATGAGCCTTTGCTTTAAAACTGTGTGGTCCACAGTGTCAAATGCCTTTGACAGATCAATAAAAAGTGCAGCACAGTATTGCTTTTTATCAAGAGCAACAAGTATATCATTAACCACTTTTGTAGCAGCAGTCATTGTGCTGTGCTTTTTCCTAAAGCCTGATTGCAAATTTGAGAGCAGTTCATTTGAGTAGAGAAACTCTTTAAGTTGATCACACACAAGAGATTCAAAAATTTTAGATAAGACACACAAGTTTGATATTGGTCTGTAGTTTGTTAAAACAGCTGGGTCACCTCCTTTTAAGAGAGGAACCACAAAAGCTGACTTCCATACTGCAGGGATTACTTTGTTTTCAATTGATCGATTAAAAAGTACTGTAAGAGGCATTGGAATAAAATCAGCAGCCATTTTCAAAAAGTAAGGCTCTATCAAATCTGGTCCTGGAGGTTTTCGGTGATTCAGAATTTTGAGAGATTTATGAACTTGCTGTACAGTAAAAGGTACAAATCTAAAATGTTCTCCAGAAAACATTTGAGAATTTGTGCAGTGAGGCAAAGAGGCAGCTCCTGTGGAGTCAAACAAAGAACCAGATGACACAAAATGCTTATTAAAGCAGTTTAAGATCTCAGTTCTGTCATAAACTGGAATTGAATCCTTCAAAACAAAAGTAGGAAGAACTTGAGGGCCTTTGTTCACAGAAAAACCCTTGATCACTTTCCAAAATTTTTGTGGATTATTGAGGCTCTCAGAAGTAACAGCTAAGTAGTATTCAGACTTAACCTTTTTAATAAAAGAAGTACATTTATTTCTCAGTTGTTTAAAAATAGACCAATCACGAACAGAATTACTTTTCCTGGCTTTGGCCCATGCCACATTACGCTGATGAATGACATCAGACAACTCTGGAGAGAACCAGGGGTTTTCTCGCCCCTTTACTCTGAATTTCCTTATGGGGGCATGTTTATTTACAATTTTTTCAAAATTTTCTTTAAAAAATGTCCAAGCTAACTCGACATCTGGCAACAGGTTTATTTGTTCCCAATTAACAAAGGAAAAATCATGATGATAGGCCTGTTCATTAAAATTCTTTAAGTTCCGCTTAAAAATAATACGTGGTTTAGATTTGGGGATTTTTGTATCCCTGCACGCTGCAACAACACAATGATCACTCAGGTCATTACAAAAAACACCCACAGATGAAAATTTATGTGGAGCGTTTGTAAGAATTAAATCAATCAAGGTAGACTTCTCAGGACTTTTAATATTTGGCTGAGTTGGATGATTGATCAACTGGCTTATATTTACAGAGTCACAGAAAGATTTAAATTCTTCAGAAGAAGTGTTTAACCAATCCCAATTCATGTCTCCTGCCACTAAAAGCTCATTGTAGTTTAATTTGGATAAAAGATATTTTAAAGATGATAATGTCTCCTTGGTGGCAGATGGAGGTCTATAACAACCAACAACAGTTATAGAAGGGGATTTGGCTATTACCAAATTCAAGGCCAGAAACTCCATCTGCTTAGGAATTGACTTAGACAAGACAACTAAAACATCAAATCTTGATTTAACATAGATGGCTACACCACCACCTTTTTTAGGCCTGTCAGTACGATAGACATTGTAGTCATTTATGTTGATGTCATCATCTGTGATGCGTCTTGTCAGCCACGTTTCAGAGATGATCGCAATGTCTGCATCTGTTGATCCAATCCAGATTTTGACTGTATCCATTTTAGGTAGTAAACTACGCACGTTAAGATGAACAATTTTAAGGCCAGACACTGAATTAAAATCAGAAGGAGTCTGGATACATTGCAGATCAGGTCCAGGGTTTGGTTGCACATTTCCAGATAGTAGTAAAAGTAGAACAATCATCAATCTTTGTTTCACATTACATTTTGACACAAAGTTTTTGTATGTTGAAGCAGAGCAATTCTTTTCACAGAGCAAAAGCGTGAGGTCATATAAAGCGAGAGCATTTTGGAGTTTAAGTAATTCCTTGGGTACCTCAGTCCAGCAGTTTAAGACCCAGACCAAATGAATCTGAGGTTGCTCCTAAGCAACATTAGAGTCAGTGCCACCATAATAAATGTCCCGAAAACACAACACATTGTGATGGGTACTCACCCAGGGAACATTGTTGAGTCTCATGTCCCAAGTTGCCAACAAACATATTAAAATAATAAAAAACGCCATTGTCCTCCACTGCAGAGAAATATTGCAGGCTCAGGCTAGTTAGCTTAGCTCCAGGAGAGATGTGGGCCTCCAAGCCCAGTCTCAAGAGGGATGTTGCAAGCTCAAGCTAGTTTGCTCAGCTCCAGGAGGAATGTGGGCCTCCAAACCCAGTCTCTAGGGGGATGTTAAAGACTCAAGCTAGTTAGCTCGGCCCCAGGCGATGCAGCAGGCCCAAGCCTGTTAGCCAGACTCAGATAATAGCAATATTTTTTAAACTTAAAATTAAAAAGTCCACAGTTCACTTAAAACATCCAAAGGGATTATCTATAAAAAAATAATCAACTTCAACTTATTAAAACAAATTCAAATGCAATAAAATCCATTAAAACATCTCAAATCCAGAGAGACACTGAGCAGACAATACACATGCCGCCATCTTGGATTATCACATTAATCATGTATTAAGGCAGATCACACTCTTAATTTTGACCACAGATGATCCTTTAACTTACACCGGATGGCTACGTTACAGGTAGCGCAGGTTGTGTTTGAGCAGTGAACAAATGCATGCATTAAAGTAAAGCATTTAATAAAGGTTTGCACATGACATTCAGAATATTTGTTCATGTCAAACTACTAGGGTCTTTTTCATTTTAAATTATGTAAGTAATTAACTGATTGGAAAAAGGAGGATGAGTGGAGTGGATCAAAAAATGCTGCAACCGCCTTGTGACAGTTGCAGCTGATTTAACTTGACTTAAATATGCATGTTGAGGTTGTCAGTCATTTTCCTTTGCACAGGACCTCAATATTATGATAAAATAAGTTAAGCTGGAATCCAGCAAAAGTGTTCCGACTTCAGACTTCTCATCTTGAACATTAGGGATAGACCGATTATTGTCCAGATCGATTATCAGGGAATCAGCCTTTTATTTTTTAAACCAATATGAAGTCCAATATAGCAGTAACGCTTGCGAATGTAGCGAATTTGGGGTTTTCATAAGGATTTGTAAGATGTTCACAGACCTTTTTTTTTTTTTTTTTTTTACTTGTTGCAAAGAAATTTTGAACATGTTCAGGCAATTTTTCACTATCTGCAAAGGTCTTTTGAAACCTTTTACAAACCCTGACGAAGACCCAAAATTAACTATATTCACATGCATTTGTTGCTCAGTAAGATACAGGGAACTTTCCATTTATATATTTATTTAAATTTCCACTTGAGAAAAGATGCTGAACTGGGAACCTACACTTTTTATTTATTAATTGATTGTTTTTTTTTTTTTTTTTTTTTTTTTTTTTTTTTAAATTAAGAAATTAGGAATTTTGGAAAACTTTATCTACAGTAGAATACTTTGAGTAGCCCTTAACTTGCTTAGTTTTTAATTTTGGGAAGCTCCATGTAATTTAAAAAAAAAAGTCATTTTTAAACAAAAGCTATCTATTCTTAAAAAAAAAAATAACCTTCAACGTTTTGAAAATACGAAAAGTTGTCTTAACAAACATGGTCAATGGCATTTCAACAAAGTTCAATTTTAAAATTTTGGCGCTATTTTCTCTTTTACTGCAAATTAATATCTGTTTGAAATATTAGTTATCGGCCTCCTTGAATACTAATAATCAGTATCGCTATTGGCCCTGAAAAAACACATCAGTCTATCGCTATATAACATTCCCATACTTGAATGTACGTCTGGCATGTCTTGGAGTCGTTTGAATTTCCATTTTGTCATCCGCAGGCCTCCGTGGGACGGCCACCGCTTGGGCAGGCAGGCGATTTAAAAAAATAAAAATAAAAAATGCAGTGCACTCCTGAGCCCAGCATCCACCATGACAGCTGCAAAGGCCAACAGTGTCGTGAGTGTTTTGACAGTGGCTACTCGGGTTTATACAACAGTCCACGGACCATCGGTAGATTGGACTCCTGCAGATCTTTGGCTTCAGCGGACTTCAGTGACACACCCAAAGGGAATCTCAGACTTGCGGTCACCCCTGAGGAAAGTACTAGTATTAAATCTTTGCACAGAGACACCAGTGGGATTCAGCGATCCTCCACTCTGAGCTGGTGTGAAACTCCCAAACTATGCAAAAGATATGTTTCACATCAGCTTGGTATGTGCAACGCTCCTAAAGATGTCAAAAGTAACATCACGATGTCCCCATGTACCGGAGAGATGGAGTCACCATTTGGCTCTTTTGACACCGCGCCACAAGATTTGACTTTAAGCACTTTAAAACCGGAGCAGGATTTCCCGTTATGTGTTGGGAAACGTCGCCTCCTCTTCTCTCAGGTAAGGACCTCCACTCTTGAGGATGGTACCCTCGGCTTGGGTGACGGCAACAATTTGGAGAGGAGAATTTCGCTCTTGGATGATTTCAGTCAGCACTTTGGTGCCTCTGATCAACTTAATGTAGAAGCACCAAGCTTAAGCAAATTCCTGTCGGGCTCGTCCAAAGAAAACTCTCCATCCCCAGTCCGCAACCTGACAAGTGACCTGCATGAATCAGCCAATGTCTTGTGCACGCCGTCATCCATATATACGCCTAAATCTATCAGGTATGTGTTCTTTTACCTGTTAAAAGCATGCTGCTTATTTTTTTTTTGTTTACTTCTCAATGCAGTCATTTTGAGAGCATGTCTGAACCTTGCTGCAGGTTTCCATGTGAGGACAGCGGCTTCAGCTCCCTGGATAAATCCCAAGAATCTTCTGTCGACCACGATGGCTCCTTCCAAGAGTTGCTGCTATCCGCCTCGAAAGGAAACTCCGAACCCGCCTGTCTGTCGGATACGAAAAGGCGTTCCCGTTTACAGCGGCAGCACAGACTTTCCACTCTCAAGGAAGGAGGCTCGTTGTCTGATGAAGACCCGTCGGACAGAAAGCATCAACAAATTCAGGGCCACAGCAGGACGTGTAAAGATAATGAGGTGTTTGTCAGGGAAACCCCTCGCAGCGTTTCATCTCTGAAATGTAACAACGCAACCCCTGATGGGCTGGCGTCGACCAAACAAGGTTATACAACTCCTCGAAGTGCAGCCAAGCATGATGGCATCACACCTTCTAGCAGCAAAAGTGTGAATTCCAGCGCAACCCCCCTCAAGACGAGCACAAACGACCTTTCGTTGACACCTGCTTTACAGCTGATACACACTTTGTGTAAGGAGAGGGCCCAGATGTTTGCTGGCCAAAGTCCGAGTCTAAAAGAGGAGCTGAGGGCCACAGCGGCTCTTGCTGACACACCCGTCATGCTCAGGACAACGATGCCGTTGGCGGGGCTGATTGGCCGCAAGATAGGCCTGGGGAAGGTGGACATTTTAACGGAGCTGAGGAAGAGGAACCTCTGGCACATCCTGGCTCTCATATTCAGCCATCTGTCTGGACAGTCTGTCCACAGGTCAGAACTTTATGTTCATAGATTTATTAATCCCGTTGGGGAAATTCAGTGTCTTTTTGTAACTGCTACAATTGACTTTTTACATTGTAGTGTGGGGATGTGCGTGCGTGTGTGCGTGTGTGTGTGTGTGTGTATATATCTCAGAATGATTTTTCATAAAACCTAGGTCTGTGCAATTAATTGAAATTCAATTACAATTTCAATTATACACTCCCCAATTAGCACGGATGACTGGTTAGCGCATCCGCCTCCCAGTACTGAGGACTCGGGTTTGAGTCCAGGCTCCGGCCTTTCTGGGTGGTTTGCATGTTCTCCCCGTGCCCGTGTGGGTCTTCTCCGGGTACTCCGGTCTCCTCCCACATTCCAAAGACATGCATGGCAGGTTGATTGGGTGCTCCAAATTGTCCCGAGGTGTGCTTGTGTGCGTGGATGGTTGTTCGTCTCCTTGTGCCCTGCGATTGGCTGGCAACCAGTCTGGGCTGTCCCCCGCCTACTGCCCAGAGCCAGTTGAGATAGGCGCCAGCACCCCCCGCACCCTTGTGAGGAATAAGCAGTCAAGAAAATGGATGGATGGACACTCCGCAATTACAAAATCAGCATAATCGTAAAAAAGATTACATAGTATTTCTAAGAATTTTGTTTGTCTTAATATTTTTTTTACGTTTAAACATTTTCCTGTTTTGTACCAAAAAAAATAAATGACCATCCTATTGCACAAGCTGCACTCCCACTTCAAGTTTTTGCCAACATAAAAAATAAATACATATATATTAGAAATTCTGTTTGGTCCAAAAGGAACTTGCATAATTCTATTGTTTTTTTTTCTTCTTTTTTTTTTTTTTTTTTTAATTGGTCTTAATATTTTTAAATGTGTAAACGTTTTTGTTTTGTACCAAAGAATAAATGATCGTCCGCAGTGTACAAACTGCACTTCAACTTCAAATTTTTGCCAACATAAATAAATATATATTATAAATTCTGTTTAGTCCAAAAGGAACTTACATTATTAGTGTTTTTCTCTCTCTCTCTCTCTCTCTCTCTCTCTCTCTCTCTCTCTCTCTCTCTCTCTCTCATCTCTCTCTCTCTCTCTCTCATCTCTCTCTCTCTCTCTCTCGCTCTCTCTCTCTCTCTCTCTTCTCTCTCTCCATCTCTCTCTCTCTCTCTCTCTCATTTTATTTTTTAAAATTGGTCTTAATATTTTTAAATGCTCTCAAAGTTTCTTGTTTTGTTGCAAAATATAAGCGTTTGAATTAATCGTGATTTTAGTTATTGCCAAAAAAATAATCATGGTTATTTTTTCCATAATCGAGCAGCCCTATAAAATCCTGAAGTTTAAAGTGCAGTCTGCAGTACAGTGTATAGATGGACCACTGTTTTTTTGTTTTTGTTTTTTTTGTTTTTTTTAAAACTTCCAGGCATTGCTACTAAATGCCACTGTATAAAGTTTAGTAAAATATACAGATTCATGCATTTGTTTTTACAGGTGTGGTCAGGTGTGCAGGGACTGGAATGAAATAATCCAGCTGGACAAGCAAACTCGCTTGAAGAGGGCAATATACCAGCGTGAAATAGAAGCTGCTCTAGAGGTAGAGGAACAGGAAAAAGCAATATGGTTTACTTCCACCAACGATGTTTTGTTATGGTAAATGGTACTTCATTGATATAGTGCTTTTCCACCTGATGAGGCCCTCAAAGGGCTTTACATTTTGACTACTCATTCAACTGCTGATGACAGCATCAGGAGGTTCAGTATCTTGTTCAAAGATACTTTGACATGGTAATGACGGCTGGGGATCGAACCCGCAATATCAGGGTTGCAAGATAACCACTCTACCAATGAGACATATCACCCCCATTATTTAGCAGTTTAATTAAAAAAAACAAAAAAACTTGGAGACCGATGATTTTTTTTTCGTAGCAGATACCGGTTATTAATAGTCAAGGAGGCCAATAACTGATAATTGGAGCAGAATGTACTGCTGCTGAAAAGGGAAACATTTAGCATTAAACTCCAATGTTAAATCTTGTTGAAATTGTCCTTATGTCCATATGTTGAACAGCTTATCAGATCTGCAAAGTGATAATTTAAAGTTTTTATTTTATTTTTTTAAATAATTATAGCGGTCATTTTCAGTAATTGTACATGAAAAATAATGATATCAAATTAATTCTGGATAAAATATTAACTTTTTATTGCTGAAAATGGCTAAATGAGTCAAGTATCTCTTTAAACTTTTGCTCACTTTCAGCTTGGCGACACTGCTCATGTTGCTGATGCTGAGACAAGATGGGCTCTGCTTACAAGGTCACCCTTCAAAACTGTACAGGCCCAGTCGAGAACCCCCAATTGCGGCACCCCACAGTCTGGAACCCGCACTTTAACCCCTTTACAAATTGGCACTTTGCGCGGCAGTGGCAAACGGGACAAGTTCATAGAGGTATGTTTTTATTTTCGGTTTTATTTTTTTATGGCTTTAGAGTTTGTTTTTTTTAAAACTTGGAAATGTGTGTCTGCAGAAACAAATCGTATGCCTTCCAGTGCAAAGTAGAAATATTCATACATATAACATTGTTGCTTTATAAATGATGACATACGCTTTTCAGGTTGCCAACACCCTCTTCAATGACGAATACCTCCGACAGTGCCCTCATTGTCAGCATCCTGCAAAGTGTCAAGTTGCGAAAGGAGAGGGTGTTTGCACCAGGGCTGATTGTGCCTTCCAGTTTTGCACAGCATGTTTGTGTGCTTTCCATGGCTCCAAAGAATGTGGCAGTCAGTCTGTAGGCCGTCGCAAGAAAGACTCATTACTTCCCGGAAGCGCCCAAAGCAAGCGAAACGTTAGGAGACTATAAACTGACAATTAAATGTATACCTCGCTGATGTTCTTAGGTTATTTTATAAATGTATTTTTTGTCACCGATTAGTGAAGAGTAGAATAGATTAAACAAAGTCCTATATTGATAGGAGTATGTGTGCAACTTTTGTACCAATCACTGTCTTGTGCGTTTGTTCCGTTTGATTTCTAGCAAATTTTGTATTTTAAGCGCGTATCTGCAAGTCTTAAATCTCACATCTGTTGTTGATGTACTTTCTCATATATATTGAAGTATGCTTTGAGGCATCTTCATTGTTTTTTTGCAGACCATTTTTAATAAAGCACATTTGTTTTGAAAAAATGTCTTGTTCTTTATAAAATATGGCACATCCATCGGTGGAAAGATATGTAAACGTTTGGTGACATCTAGTGGATATAACGGCAAAGTGATTTCTTTTTTTCCTCCCCCTCGTTTATATGCCAAACTCCAACTACTCAGAATACTGTGCTTTTGTGGAGGGAGCTTGACTCACAAACACGAGTCAAAATTCCTGCCACAATATGTTTTTGGAGAGTTTATAATCTAGAGGCTGAGGTCTTTCGTTAAACTTTTATTACTAAGCACCCCCACCTATTGTGAAAGTGAGTCCACTTCCATAGCAACCTACGGTGTGCAGTTACACAAAACTTTGTGACCCAAAGAAGTATTGCATGAGGAATGTCACTAGTCATGCATGGTGAAATTTCAACAGGTACAATTTGCCTTTCAAAACTTTACTTTTGGAATTTTTCACATGGTACTTCAACTTTTTTTTTTCTTCCCAGATTTTCCCCAGATTACTGTTCACAACTTTGTGAGTACACATTGTAAGATTCATTTGAGAAGTTCTTTAACAATTTCCAAATATATAGCAGTCGAATAATGTGCCTATTTTCCTGCATACAGGAGAAATTCCTGACCTCTGATCATCTATTTGTTCACACGTTGAATAAATTTCTAAGTCTGCCGGTAAATCCATAACGTTCAGGTGATCAGGTCAAATATTTTCCACACTGTATATCTTAGTAATGCCTTGTATCTGTTACCAGTGTTTCCCACAGGCTTTGCTGTACAATCAGGAGACGGATCAGTTTGAGGTGCCAAGCGATGCGGCAGAGTTCACCTTCAACAAAATCAGATCAGCACTCGAACACAGCAAATCACGGCTCCTTTATAAGGATGTCGAAGCACCGGCCAAAACCGCTTTAGTGGACAACCGTTACACTGTCTCTGTAAGTAAAATACGTTTCCTATTTGCATAGCAAGAGAGAAGATAACTAAGTTACTTTGATGGAGGAATGTCTTTTTTTTTTTTTTTTTTTTTTTTTTTTTTTTTCTCTCTCTACCTTACAATTTAGTGTCTGGACAAAAAACAAGGGATTCAGTGGATTATAAAGGAAAGGTTGACTTTTTTCCTTCAAAGTAGCTGCTACCATGAGTACAGGTACTAACACAGTATACATTTATTTACACAAATATAATTATTAAGCCGTACGTTTTCATGTTTTTAATGCCTTCCATATAGATTAAGAATGATGCATGTATCTTGTTCCACAATTTGTTGTTTATGTGTATTATGTTTTTGAATGTATCCCTGTTTCATTTGTTGTAATGTAGACTATCCAAGTTGCTGTTACAGTGGGCACGAAATACAAACGTCCACAGGAGACCGGGCAGCTCTCGTCTAGGCATGGCTATGCGCGCTGCCAAAGAAAATGGCAAAGCAGGATTGGGCGCTCAATCGCCCAAACAAGGTTTGTAAATTTGTAAATTGTATATTTGCCAGTCAATATAAGATCACCAGCTGCACAAATACCTGAACTCGGGGCCCTGAAAGGCGACCTGTCAGGCTTCCCGTTCTTGGGCAGGTTTCAACTGGGGGAATTGCATTTTTAGGGATCAAAGGAATCTAAATTTAAGATCCATATCTTCCATTTTTAGCTGCAATTACAATTATGATAGAGCGCAGTTCTACAACGCTGCAAAATACACAAAATTAATTTAATGCCCCTCAACAGTGTCAAAATTGAATGCTAGAATTTTTCCATACAGTTGTCATTAGTTTGTCCATGGCCAGTAAGTCTACTTGTGCACTATGATACTAACGATATTTCATCATTGTAAAGGTTGTGTGAGAAGACATCATCTGCTGTGTACATCCTCTGGCCATAGCGGACATCTTGACAGAAATGTCAGTGAATCCAGATGTTCTTCCCACTGTTCCAAGCCATCTACCATTACCTCCATATCCTCCACTTCTTTCGCCTCAAACCTGATCGGTGCTGACATCAACATCCGAGAGGCATCAGCTGCATCTCAAGAGAAGCAACTACACGAAGAGGCCTCCGAACGATATTTGCAAGACTTGGCTGCCCGAGTGGTTCAACAGGTGGTTGATGATGCTGTACACATGTTGGCTGCACAGAGACAGGGAAGCACATATGACCTTACAGGCTGCACTAACACAGATAAAAATGGCAAGTGTATACCTTCAGTTGATGAGAACACCAAAGAACAGTGTGAAGAATGCCAAAAATTGAGTCGGCGAAATGAAATACTTGATGGCGATAAGACCAAAATGCCTGAGAGGAGTTGGAGCTCAGATTTGGAAACAGTCCTGGATGTTTGCTGCCATGGTACCTGTCACCTCGGCAACCAACCAGGCATGGACGACTTCAAGGAGTTTTTGCGTGGCAGAGCAGGCGGCAGGTTGTTAAATCTCTGGATGGACATTGAGAGACTGAAAACTATCAACGGAGAGAGGACAAACAGGTACTGTCTTTGTTTACATTCTGTAAGAAATTTTGGAAAACGTGCCAGAGTGTTTGAAATGCAGCTTATTTGTTGCAGCTTTTTGGCTTTAATGAGGAGCCGCTACCTGCTCAGAAGCAGTCAGAACTGTCTGAACATGGAGCTGCTCTGCAGGTTGGGGCTGACTACCTCCCCCTGCTGGACAAAAGAGAGACTGTGCTCAATACAGCCCAACCTCACACAGTCCATCACTTCCTACTGGTGATATTTTTCGTAATGCAAAGTTTCTGTTTTTTTTTTTTTTTTTTTTTTTTTGTCTGAGTTGGGACTATGTTTTACCTCAATTTCTTCCCACAGGATTCCTCGTTATTGGACATCCCAGCATGTTCAAGTAGACCTCGATTATTCTGACATGCAGCCGTGGGGAAAATGGTGTGCTAGCCCTCATTTGACCTCAATGACCTCTCATTCCTTTTGGACTGAACCCTGGCTTCCGGAGCCTGATCATCTGCAGGTAAGAGAACTAGGATATGATACGACTGGTTGCGATTGTGCAAATAAACTTTACAGTTAGTGACTTTTGTGAGCAGTGTCGCCCAAGCAGGTGTCAGTCACTCGGCTGCACAAGACTGGAAAAGATTTTGCACGCACTATTTGTCGACCTTGATGCTGGCTCGTACTTCACTGATTTCTGTGCACAGTCTGGAAACAAAGTAGGTATCATCCATAATGTGGATTTACACACCAAATAGTAGATTGCGTTACATTTATACACCAGTTTTATTTGAACATATCGTGTCTGTGACGATGATTTCTTTGCTACTTGAATTCTTTCCCTCAAAGTTATGGGAAAATGCAGTTTATTTTTGGAGCGACCTGCAGCATTATCATGAGCTCTTCTACCAGGATGGACTGGATCCTTACAGAGTGCAGCGAGTAGCTCAGGTACACGGACACACAAACAGACTACATTGGTGACAGTTTAACTAAAACTGGCCCACCAAAGTTAAGTAAAAAGAAATTGCAGGATAAAGCTAACCTAGCATTGCATATGTAGCTCTTGTGGCCTCCTCAAATGGTACACACCTTTACACACGCTTGTGGGAAAAAGAAAATCAATTGTCAAAGGAAACATTTTTCTACCTATTTTCATAACTTAAGCTTCACATTTTCCCAAACAGCCATTAAATTATGAATGTTAACCACTGAAATGCCAGTTGTATGATTTGCATTAGTTTTTGGTGGCACGGTGGCCAACTGGTTAGTAAATCTACACCAGGTCATGGGTTCACATCTGGGCTTCGGCCTTCCTGTATGGAGTTTGCGTGCTCTGCTCTCCTCGTGACTGTGGGGTCTTCCACATTGCACACACACGAAGCATCCTAAGTTAATTGAAGATTCAACATTGTCCAATGCTGTAAGTGTGAAGGGTTGCTATTTGTTATTTTATGTA
The DNA here is from genome assembly GCF_051991245.1 of Festucalex cinctus. Lineage (NCBI taxonomy): Eukaryota > Metazoa > Chordata > Actinopteri > Syngnathiformes > Syngnathidae > Festucalex > Festucalex cinctus. The sequence goes on from NC_135417.1 coordinate 19,183,950, forward strand.
TTTATTTATTTATTTTTTTAGAAATTAATTTATCACCACCATCATAATTATTATGACATAATTTAACTAAAAAAATTTTTTTTACAGCAACAACACAAAAATTGATTTGGATTTCCCGCCCCCTCCACATATTAAAGGGATACTTTACTTATTTAGCCATTTTTGGCAGTCAAATATTTTGGCTATAGTAAATTTGATATTTCCATTATTTTTTCATGTACAATTAGTACCTTTAAAAACACATTTTGCAGCTTGTTGTCGACTGAAAATGACATCACAAGGGCTCAGGTAACCAATCACAGCTCAGCTTGTGAATGTCACATGACCAAACCTAGAAAACAGGTGAGCTGTGATTGGTTACCTGAGCCCTTGTGATGACATTTTCAGTCGACAGCAAGTTGCAAAATGTGTTTTTAAAGGTACTAATTTTACATGAAAAATAATGAAAGTCTCAAATTAATTATAGACAGAATATTAACTTTTTATTGCTGTAATGGGCTAAATAATTGAAGTATCCCTTTAAATAATGGGCTGATGGGGCTTTAATAGTGATAACAGGCTAGGATATGACAAATATTGGACTGCATTAGTATCCAAATATTCCCTCTGGACACTTTCATGTAAAAAAACAACAACAAAAATCCTCAGTACCATTTAAAAGCAACAAACTAGTTTTAATCACGTGTTGAGTAATGTCGGAATTTGATTTGGAATGAACGTTATCTGTAGCAGTGTGTTTGTTTGTATCAAACTATTTGTGTCATTTCAGGGTTGAAAAGCGGCCTCTTCTGAGGCATGCTTTCTTGTCTTTGTCAAGATTCTTGAGTAAAAACATGAACCTCCTGTCTTTGCTGTATAAAAACAACTGTTAGTATGTTTATGCACCTGGCTGCTTTCACATCCAAAGAGAGGCGTATCTTGGCTGAGGTGTCGTTTTATTAGCGAGCACTTGACAAGCAGGACAAAAACAAGAGGAAGAGGCTCACTGAGCGGAGAAGGACAAAGACACATGCACGCGCACTATATATATTTTTAATATATTTAATTATAAACAAAAACTAAAGAATAATTAGAAAGAGAATTAAAAAACAGTGGTACAATACACAAATGAAAAAAAGACAAAAAGAATAAGAAACATCATTGCAATCATTTTGGCTTTGTTTCTCAGTCCGCTTGCTTTGTTCAGGAATAGATTAAGTGATTGATAAGTGTTAACTTTTGATGTGAAATCACCTTCACATGAGAGGTTATCGATTTTTGAGGACACCCTCATCCCATGAAATGACACAGCATTAGTCAACTCCGGCTGTCTCAGCATGTCAAGCGCCATTTTGTAAATTGTTTTGTAAATAGTGTTCGGAATGACCTGTTTATTGCTCATGTTAGTTGCACGCGTGTTAGGTGTGACTTGTTTTGTCATTTTGTTTGTACTGTGAAGTGATAATGTTCTGTCGACCACCCTGTTGGTTTCCCACACTGTTATTGGAAACAGCGGGTCATTTGTAATGAATCACTCAAATTAGTTCACAGAAAAATTCTGTTCACTGAATGGCTCACCACGATGTCATTCTGCTCATGATTCAGCCTGTTCACGTTTACATTTACTCTGTCACGCATTCCCTTCGTGAGGGCTTGTATGTCAGTAAATCTCTTCTAGAGAGGGCAAATTCAAAATGGGGTGCAAATTCTCTGTACAACTACCAATTTTTTTCAAATTTTTTTTTTTTACATTGCATTTTGGGATGGGCTTCCTCAACAATTCTGCCTTTTGTAGCTCCGCATAATGACATGCCAGAAACTACTACTGAGTGTTACTTGGCCTTCTCAACACAAGGACAAGTTTTTTGCTCTCCGGAATATGTGGGATGAGTGGTTGTGACTGGTGGTTGTTTGTAAGTGGTAAGCAGAGCTGTAAGGCGGACACATCTGTGGTTTCTTGGCCTAATCTTCAATTGAATCATTGTCTCAGCTTTTAATGCTTTTGCGCTGCTCACTGCTGTGGGACCAACGAAGGACAAAGGAAGTTTTTAATGACGTCTCCCTGGCTAAATGACACTGGAGACTGTGGTTCTTGTTTTGTTGGATCTGACTAGTGTTGGATTCAGCGGACCGCATTTATTCTGTTGGCTTGTTTGCAGCATCAGGTGGGCATGAGTGTTAGCGCTCGAGAGTGGTTTGGGAGAAGGAACTTTTTGTTGTTAGCTTTGGTTGTTCCGAGTCCCGTGTGCCCCACTGTCGTATGGTGTTCCGCAGGGTTCAAGTTTGGGGCCCCCGTAAAACGTATGTCCATCCACTGCTATGCAGACGACAGTCAGATCTATCACCCACTGAGCAAAAAGACTTTCTCATAAAGACATTTTTTGCCACAAAGATGTCCAGAGTGAATATTTGGAACTATATGAAACAAATACCAGTACTAATGCAGTCAAATAAAACTTTATTTTTTTCCCCATGATTTATTCGACTTGAAGCACCACCAAAGCCCCTGCACCCTAATATGAATTGTACAGAAAATAATTCACTTTTTCTATTAAAAAAATAAATCAATAACAGAGGCATATATTTGTAATATTACAGTATGCGTATACTAATGCTTAATGCCAGGAATGACTCTGACCCTGACTGGGCTGCAAGTTCAATGTTTACACTATGTGTACATAAAACCGACCAAGTGTAAATATTGTTAGAAACTTTGTTGAGGTGTTTACAGTGTCTTGATTTCACCACCATATCTTTTATGAATTTCCAGCTCCTCTACTCAACATTCCTCCATAGCTCTGCCAGCAGGAGCATTGGCGTGGAGGAGGAGATGAGGAAGGAGGTGTACAACAAGCTGATGCCTGCCTTTGAGGAGCTCTTTGATAAAGTTGAGGAGCACATCTTAAACATCCTCATGGATGCTTGGACAGTGCTTGGTGACCGGGACAAAAAATCCTTCCCCAAGGTTATTGCTTCATGCCCCTCTGTTTTCAAAAACAGTATTTTCAAATAGCAAATACCTCAGCTCATCAATAACTTACATGATGATGCTGTTTTTAGTACAATGTGCAAGACTAAGTGTTGATAAAGTTTATCTGTACATGTTCAGATAAGTGTGTACGAGGACGTACGCTGTGTCAACACTTGGCAATACAGGGAGCTTCAGCGCTTGTACGCAGAATCGAAAAACATCAACCAGGTCAGTACGCCTAAAACAACAATTATTATTCGTATGGAACTGGCTTTTAAAAAGGATACTTGACTCATTTAGACATTTTGGGCAGTAAGATTTTGTCTATAATGAATTTCATGACTTTAATTATTTTTCATGTATAATTAATGCATTTAAGACATATTTTGTCACTTTCTGTCAACAGAAAATGACATGACAGGTGCTCAGGAAACGGGTAACGACCGATCACGGCTCACCTGTTTTCTGGGTTTGGTCATGTGACATGAGCAAAGTGAACCATGATTGGTCATTACCTGTTCCCCGAGGACGTGTGATGTCATCTTCAGTTGACAGCAAGTGACAAAATGTATTTTTAGGTATTAATTGTATGTGAAAAATAATGATCAAAGTATAGACAAGATATTATCTTCTTGCTACTGAAAACAGCCAAATGAGTCAAATATCCTTTTAATGTGAAACTGATGTTCGTTTTCTGGTGGGCCAACATTTGTATGCCTGTAGGAGAACTTGAAATGATCATGTGACTGAACATTGCCCGCAGCTGACACGACGCTTAGATTTGTAGTGTTACAAGTCTAGCATATTTACAGTAGTTGTACAGTTTGTAGTTATAACTACCTATTTTAACACTGTATCCACGTTTACTACAAAACAGTTACAAAAACTTTTTGCTTTCTGCTGTGTTTGTGAAGACAATCATGCAGTCAATTATGAAATGTTATTTAATTAATAAATAGTTGCAAATGGCTGTTAAGTCTAACAATAGTAAATTCAAGTTGGAGGAAATTACAATGTCTGATCTAAGCTCTGGCTGGGCTGCCAATATTACAGAATTTAAGTAGGTGATTGAGAGTCACTACTCTTCTTAGTATTTATAAAAATAAATAAATAAATAAATAAATAAAAACACACTGTTTTGTTGTGTCTCCAAAATAGGTGCATCAGCGTATGACGTCTGCATCAAATACTTCATCCAGGCTCTTCTCTCAGGGCCATCGGGCCCTTGACTCTTGGTCCAATGTGCCGCCGCAGTACCAAGGTTACCGCTTAGTCTCCTTACTTCGTCATCATCAAGAGATCTGGTATTTGATGTCTTTCCTCCGAAGTAAAGATGCTTGGTGAGTTACTGAAAGCAACACGCTGTTTCATATCGTAGTGACTGAAAAATGCCTTTTGAAATGTTTCTTGTCAGTATCCACCTGGAATGCTGGCTGGACCTGGAGCAGTACAGGAGGACTGGTCAGAAGAACACAGCTTTGAGACAGGAGCGATCTTCTCACATTGCAAAAAAATATCTGAACAGCGACTACTTCTTCAGCCCTCACAGTCCTGCCACTGAAAAGCAGCAGAATAATGTATGTTGAAAAACTTGATACTTTGAATTTTAGTGATGTAAAATAGAATATAGAATTTGAATTAGAGTTCAGTTTGTTGGAAAATATGAACGTACTAGCGGTGAGATGAGAATCCAGGTTGAGCGTGTGAGCGCCCGCTAAGGCTTTAAACCGGATCTAATAAACGGAGACTTGCGTACAGTCTTCTACCGCTTTCCTTCTGCTCTTATGCGGACATGCTGCTGACAGTTCTGACAGCGTGTTACTGGAGCATCAGAGAACAAACGACATGGTTAGAATTAAAATGAGGTGTGGTCGAGGTTTGTGGTTTGGATCCACTATACAAGAGCAGGCCTCAGAGGGGAAAATCTCTTGTCTAAAGTTAGTTTTTTAGATAGAAGCAAACTGCAGGGGGGGGGGGGGGGGGGGCATTAATGTTCAAAGGGGATTGCATGGACACTTTGATTTTGTAGATCAAGGGACGATGGTTTGTTATTGAAGTCACTGGATAAAACATTAGATACAACTTAACAATGTGTTAATGGTTGCTCAAGGGCACTCCAAAACTTCAAGACCTTACAGATGAGCTACTGAAATTGGCGTATTGTTACATGAGTATATTTCTATCATGTGTTGTGTACAACCTTTTTTCAATTTCCATTATAAATGGGAAGACACTGATAAATGAGAACTGAATGCAAACAAAGGAGATGAAAAGAATAAGTGGATTGTGGGAATGATATTGAGAACCGCATGTGTCAGACATTTTCAGTCTGGTTTCCCATAGGGATGTAACGATACCGGCAATATCGTGATATTGCGATATTAAAACTGGCACAATATAGCGTCGTCGTGATGTCACGATATTAAAAGCAGCACATCTGTTTAAAAAGTCAGGCTGATTTCCATTTGTGCAGTTCTAGCATCCTCTGGTGGCTAGTTTTTTTCCCATGCAGTTTAATTTTCACAAGGCATGTTTTGGCCCTTATGTTTAAAATCCATGCTAGTGGTGGAGGAACTCAATGTGGGTTTGTATTAGCAAGTAAGTGCCTCAATATTAAGTGTTATTGGAGATTGTAGGTTGTTTATATACATTGCTGTAATGTACAAAAGCACAATATTGTGTTTTTTGTTTCAGCATGAGCCCTTTTTTTTTTTTTTTTTTTTTTTTTTTTTTTTTTTGTATCGCCAACCTCCCCACAATATCGTGATATCGTATCGTGATGTTTGGATATTGTTTCCCACACTGGGAAGGTTTCATCTGACTAGACCCGTCGCCTCATGTTCCTCATGTGGCTCTAATGATGTCGACACCTACGACGTGGCTTTGCTGTATCTGACTGTGGTTTTCTAAAGTCCTGCGTGTGCTTTTAAATGTGTGTTTGTTTGTTTTTATGTAGATCTTGCAGCTGGCAGGTGGACTGGAGCTCCTGGAACTCGAGTGTCTCTCCACACCAGTCACTGTGGAGATCCAGGACATCATCAGATGTCACATTGAGGAAAAATGGTTGCCTCAGTTTCTGGCCAGAGCCGAGTTCACAGAACGACGGAAACGCAAAGCAAAGGTACAGTAGATATCAATACCGTGCACCCATTTTAAGACTGCTACTGCATACACGTTCTTGATGTAGCCGAAAAGGCAAATTCCATAATCACTTCACTGATTTGTATTTTTTTTCTTTCTCTAAATTGGTGGTCTTATGCAGGCCTGGTGATGTCACCAAAAAGAGATCAGAGGTGTGGTAGCAGACACATTGAAGCTGACGTCTCAAATCCAAACTACGCACTAATTTGAGACAGACTTTAGTGTGGCTTAGAATATGTGGTCATGTTGGCAAGAGCTTTAGTTATATAAAAAAAAATGTAATCGATGAAGTCTACAGTTGCAAATAAATTAAAACTCAAAATGCTACTGGTTGAACTTTGTGTCAAATTTAACAGAAGTTGTGTCAAGCCTATTGGCAATGCTACTGACAGACAACAACCAACACACCCCTGCAATAAAATGTGGTACAACGAAAATAATGACAAATTCTTAGATGAGTCTTAGCAACATGGCAAGCAACTACTTACTTGTTACTTACTCAATGAATAACAGGCTCGTCACTTCCGCTTTCGGTGTTAGGTGCCATATTAAACTAGTGTTAATGTTAACATCGAGAAATCAGATTCATTTGAATTTTGCATTAAAGTGTATTACAAAACCATTTTTTCTCCCTGATTGCTGTTTATTAACCAGTACCTCTCCATAAAGACCTTTGCTTCCTGTTTTCCTAATGGCCTTGAGATAAAACATCAGGTCCATATTAGCAGCTCTGTTACATGTGAGAAACCACAAAATGCTGTCAATATTCTCAGGTTGCCTCATCAGGTAACACAGATTCTGCTGCTTTGACTCATTTTTGTTATCAAGTTGACATAGTTTGGTCACATTGTAGTTTATTAGTGCAAATGATGGTGAGACATGTTGAAATGAGGGTTTTGCTACAAGAACAAGGACAAAACACCGCGGTTAAGTACGAGTAGTTGTGGGTGGCATTTCGACAACAGCTCAGTGTTTATGTTGATCATTTTATCTTGGTTTCTTATCTACGTGTTTGTGTGTGTGTGTGTGTGTGTGTGTCACAGGACAGCCCTCAATGCCAAAAGTCAAGAAAAGAAGGCTCGAAGGTGAGGTGACATCCATCCACAGTGTTAATATTGAGACATACCATATAAGGCATTTCCTGGCCTGCAAACATGTGTGATCTACTTCACCGCTTGGCTTCCAGTGCTGGCTTTGTCAAACTCCATTTTGGCCCAGCGCTTAATTTCCCCAAATGGGATCCAGGATAAATAAGATTAAAGCATCAGCGTAACTAACCTTGCTTTAATAGCGTTTGCATGCAGCTCTGTTGTCATCCCGACTGCTCAGCGGCACGTCACAGATAGAAACCATGAACATTTGAAGCGGCGTGATTACAGGACGCAGTCTTCATACATGAGTGTGACTTTGATCTTTATGATCATGATGTCATCACTAGAAAAGAGCAGCTTCTCCGGAGAGCATTATTTCAATTTCGTGTGAGCTCAGAACTCCCATAACATTGTTACTGTTGTTGTTTATGTTCCACCACAAGAAGAAGTGACGATGCCGTTTATTGACCACGTCCGCGGTGTCCTTAAAAGCTGCTCACGCTTCCCCACAGACTTGGGAGTCGTGGATGAGTTCCTCCAAGGAGATCCTTCTGTTTCGACGGCTTCTCCTCAGCCCTGCCTCCTGTTTGCAATTCCAGCACTTTGTTTCTCCAAAGGGTGCCTTCCTGGAGAATGATGTGCTCTTTTGGCTGGAGGTGCAGAGGTACAAGGTACAACAAAGCAATATTGGAAATGGCCAGTGACCCGCTTGTCAAGTTAGGAAGTAGGCCAACGGTTCAGCTTTGAGGTTATAAGGAAGAACAGAAGAAATTTTGGCATAGTAAAGATAGGACAGGACAGTCCGGTGATAGCATCTCAGGGTTCATTAGGCTGTACACCAGGGGTGGGCAAGTGATTGTATTCTGAGAAAGCAACTAATAACTGGTATATGGCTCATTGACAGATAAGGGATAGACCTAGCACAGTTAATTTATTCTAATGGTAGCACCAAACTCAAATCAAAATTGAGGCTAACAATTAGCCATCTAAACAAAACAAGCTAGACAAGTAAAATTATAATGAAAATACATCCATATTTGTTGGACAAAATATTTTTTTTTTAGGTGGAATGCCACATGATGTGATCACGACAGTTGATAAAAGGCAAACTTTTTTTTTTTTTTTTTTTTTTTTTTAACATAATTGTCAGCACAAACCTGATTTGTAGCTGCTCGTATGGATTGGGTTCTTGACTGTCTTGTGAATGATACAAAGTTACAAACTTGTGTCTTTAAATGTATTTAAAAGAAAAGTCCCAGATTGGTTATTTCTTTTTGGTTGTACCATACGATAATTCATAAAATGAGCACCAATTAGTGACCTATATGGCCATCGCGTTGTTGTTGTGGTTAGTGTATTGTAGGATTGCTAGCATGCTAACGTCTAGTCTATAGCATTCATTACTAGCATGCAAAAAACAAACACAACAAAAGCAGATGACAACAAATATATTTCTTACCAAATGTGTCAGAGGTGTAAAGTTCAACCTTTAAAATACTTTAAAGCAAATGGGTATTTTGAGTTTTTTTTTTTTTTTTTTTTTTTTTTTTTTTTTTTTTTTTAATTACTATGACCATTGACCAAACTGAAAAGCTTTTCAAAAAGCATCTTTCAAGAGCCCTTTGTAAATTTTGTATTCGTACATTGAGAGCTTATATTCGCATAAATACGTACATAATTTACACATAAATATGTACAATTGTTATTCATGCTGTCAAAGTTAAAGCTAACTCATTGATTAATCGTAAAAAATTACTGCATTAATCATGTATTAACACAGGTTTATTAATCACACTATTAATTTTGACCGCAGATGATCCTTTATATTGAAGGTAGCACAGGTTGAGTAATAAACATAAGTACATACATTAAAGCATTTAATAAATGTTTGTGTTTGACATTCAGGATATTTGTTCATGTCAAACTATTGGGGTCATTTTTTCCCCCATTTTCAATTATGCAAGTAAGTAACTGATTAGAAAAAGAAAGAGCAGGATGAGCATGAGCAGTGGTTCCAAAAATGCTATACACGTCTTCATAACATTAAATGCAGCATTTTCACCCGCCCACCCCCCACCCCTCCAAACAAATAGGACCTGTGTCATTCTCACAGTGACGAGGCCACAATTGAGCAGAAGATCTCCACAATCATCTCGTGTTTCATCAACTCGGCCACACCTCCAGCGCTGCAGATCGACATCCCTCTGGAGCAGGCGCGGCACATCCTGGACAAGCGGCGGGAATTGGGCCCGTACATCTTCAGAGAAGCACAGGTCATGTGGCAACATGTCACATGATCACACTTTTTCCATCCTTCACTACCTCCCGTGCGCACAATGCTGTGAAAAAGGATTTTCTGTTTTGGGACGACAATCCAAATTAATACAGAATATAATTTGTGAAATGTTATTTTTTTTTACATGACAAAAAAAACCCCTAACTTATTTGACTCATTGCGGAAAACTGCCCCTGCCTGAACCTAATAACTGATTGTGCCATACTTGCAGCAGTAACTGAAATCAAGCCTTTGCAATAACCAATCACTGTGAGGAAGTATAGTTGTTTAAATTCAGTTGTATCGGAGGGTTTTCAAACAGAAAGTGCCTATTGAATATGCTTGACTCATTTAGCCACTTTCAGCAGTTTTTGTCAATAATTAATGTGATAATTATTTTTCATTAATTCATACCTTTAAAAACTCATTTTGCCACATTGTGTCGACTGAAGATGACATCACCTATGCTCGACCAATCATGGCTCAGTTTGCTAACCAAACGCAGAAATCAGGTGAGCTGTGATTGGTCGTTATCTATTTCCTCATCTTCAACCGACAGTTAAGTGTTTTGAAAGGTATTAAATGTACATGAAAAATAATGAAGTTAGCAAATGACTTGACAAAATATAACATTTTTGCTGCTGATTGATTGAATGAGTCAAGTATCCCTTTAGCCTTTAAATCAGGGGTGTCCAAACTTTTTCATTTGAGGGCCGCATACAGAAAATCAGAAGGACGCAAGGGCCACATAATGTTATGAAGAGAAATTTTGTTTCGTCCCAAAAATTGTACAAATAATTTATTTGTGCTTTTGCATATTTAGAAAAATGCTACAGTATATAAACCATTTTAATTGTAATATGGCAGTAGGGATTATAGTTTTGGAATTTTTCATTTACCGGTAGTTAGTTTTTCTTAGTTTTCAGGGTGGTTCTGTTAGTTTTTATTTGTTTTAGTTCTTTAATAAATGCTTAGTTTTAGTTTTAGTTTCAATATTATTATTATTATTATTATTTTTATAATGTGAATTACTTGTGCGCAATATTTAAAAAAAAAATGGCCCCCGGACCGTAGTTTGGACACCACTGCTTTAAATACTAATTTTTCAACTTGATGTCGACTGAAGATGACGTCACCTGTGCTCGACCAATCATGGCTCAGTTTGTTGACCAAACCCAGAAAATAGGTGAGGCATTACCAACTTCCTCAGCACAGGTGAGGTCATCAATAGTCGACAGCAAGTGGAAACATTATTTTTTAAATTTGTTAATTGTACAAGAAAAATAATGACGTTATGAAATGAATCCTGGACAAAATATTAACTTTTTACTGCTGAATATGGCTCAATTATCAAGTATCCCTTTAAGGGCCATACCACAATATCTTAATTGGATTTACAGTCACATTTACTGTCCCCACTGTCCCCAAGTCCCCACTTTGACTCGGTCTCTTCAAAACATTTTCCCCCCCATTTTAGCCTTTCAGTTTTGAATGTATTTCATACTTTTTCACAGCATCATGTCGTGTGTGTCCTCTGTTCATAGGCGTTGGTGTTCAGCGAGTTGCTCGGATTTTGGCCCGAATTTCAGGAGCTTCGGAGCAGTGTACATGAAGACCGCTTGCTGGAAATGCTTCAGGACCAACGAGTCAAACACAAAGCCAGAATTCGGAGACAAAGGAGGAAGGAGGAGGAAGAGGACGAGAAGAGAGCTCAGGTGCGCTACATGATGATGTCATGATGAGATTGTGCGTCTGGTACTTTGAAATGAGTTCTTCCTTCTGTTTGGATAGGAAGATGTAAAACATCTAGCTTGCGGTTCCAGTGATGAGGCTGAAGACATGAGAAATGACGGGGGTGAAAATCGAGCATCAAAGACACCGAGCGGCCCTGTGCTGTTTTCCCCAAAGCCTGTAAGGAAAAATGAATGAAATCCTAGAAAGTAAATTCACTTCAAACCACAGAAGCAGACTAGTTAACACGTTTTTATGACATCATACAATCGGAGGTCTCATATTTCCTCAGTTTTCGTGGTCCTACTCCAAATACGTGGCAGCCCTCAAGAGCGACAAAGCGTTGCTAAGGAGACAAAGTCAGAAAGACGCATCATTCTCAACATACTCGGGTACGTTGCACTCCTTCAACTCAAACTTTGAACTCATTTCTGCGACTGGACAGACAATGACGGGAATCGGAATCTTGATCAAGCGAGGCCTTCGCATGCCAATGTGATGTCATGTTGTACAACTCAAGTGTAAACATTGTCGTTCATGTTCTTAACCCGATAATGAATGAATGATAATGAATGTAGTGTTCCCTCGTTTATCGTGGGATCATCTTTCACGGCTTCACTGTTTTGCGGATTTTTTAAAAAATTTTTTTATACAGCATGCTTTTTGTTTTTTTTGTTTTGTATTTGTGTGGCCGTATCTCTCAGAAAATATAAACTGTGCTCTATAAATTTTAATGGGAAAAAATGACTATAAATGAAAAAAAAAAATATAGATGATGAATGGAAAAAGCATTCATAATAAACTAAAAATCATACCAAAACAAAACAAACACACAATAAATGAAAAAAAAAATATGCTCTGCTGTATAAGTAAAAAAAAAACAAAAACACTTTGAATGGAAAAAAATGAATGTAAATGAAAAAAAAGAACATATATGATTAATGAAAAATAATTTATAATAAAGTAAAAATCATACCAAAACAAAAAAACAAATGGAAAAATATATACAGGGAGTCCTGGAGTTACATCGGCGTTCCGTTCTACGCTAGTGATGTAACCCAAATTTCAACTTAAGTTGAATTTCCCCATTAATGTCAATATTTACATCAAAATAATTTGCATAAAAAAATCTTAACTACATTAAAATAAAAGAAATAAGATGCTGTACTTGCCATTACTGCTTAGAGGTGGATGGAAAAGAAGGGGGAGGAGGCTGATGTGGGAAAAAAAAAAAAGAGGGTGAAAAAGCCAAAGATACTCCCACAATTGCACAAACGCTAGCACTAGCTAAGAGCTAAATAGCGGACGATTGGAAAACACAGTATATATTATATGGCGGATGAGGAGCCAAAATGGCGGACCGGGCGTAACCGTTGTTAAAGTCGAAACGCCTTAACTCGAGGACTCCCTGTATAATTAATAGGATTTTATTTTATTTTTTTCTTAAATTAACGTGGATTTCCATTATCATGGGTAGTTATTAGAATGTAACACCCGCGATAAATGACGGAACACTATTGCTAAGCATATCATCATCATTACTGACTGAACATGTCTGTCTTCGCAGTGTCTTCTGACAGCAGTATGAAGTCAACAGACGGCCACCAACACACTGCACGCCGCTCCTCCAAATCACACGTGAAACAATGTTGGTAATATGACGTAAACACAAGTATCATTTACAGTACAAACGTATTTGGTGAATTCACTGATGTGAGAATATTTGGGCATGCATTCTTTATATTTGAGAATAGATTGGTGAATTAACTTTTTTGTTCCTTCTGGTGTGCTGGCCTTGGCCACATGGGGCAGTAAAAGACAGGCCAATGATTGAAGCGTTATAAAATCCCACTTGAAGAATTGAGGCATGTCCTGCCAAGGACTCGTCAGTTCAGCACTAGTATTAGTTTTATGTAAAATATGTTGCTGCACCATTTGTTGTCAGTTATGCTTAATGGGTTAAAATGCCACAAGATGATTAGGCTAATGATGTGAAATACTAAGAAACTATTTCAAATCAAGTTTAAGAGAATGGTGTAGATCTTTTTAATGTTTAGTATGACAGTAAACTTCAACTGGGAGTGGATTGAATCTTTTTAGGATTGTTCGTCCAAATGACGCCACACTCTAAAAAGAGAATTGTTGGACCAATTTAAGATTATAAATTGAATTGTTAACCAACTTAATAAAAATGCTTCAAATGGTAACACACAATTGAAATAAGTTAATCCAAAGTGAATATTTTACTTTGGATTGATTTAATTCAGTCGTGTGTTACCAATTGTAGCAATTTAAGTCAGTCAAAAATTCGATTTGTCATCTTAATTAAATTGGTTCAACAATTCTCTTTTTAGAGTGTAGTATCATGTGTTACACGTTTTACATACAAATACACATCACTTCAATATTTATTCTTTATTATAAATATTCTCTAAATATAATTTGAAAGGCATAGCACTGAAACCTTACACAGAGCCCAGAAGTACAATAACTATAAAAGGCAACAAAACATGAGGGTTTGGCATCAATGTACAGTGTCAAAGTACAGTGTTACAGTCAAACATGTTACATCATATCATAAACATTATTTGGTTGGCAGCTGGTGTTTGTGGCTTCATTCAACATCATAGCTGACAAGAACTCCTTTTTGCTCTCTCACTGCATCTTCATCAGTTTTTCTGTGTTCTGCTGTCTACTTTGTTTACAATAGCAGAGATGGATAAAGGCAATTCTTTATATTTTCACATATGGTTGATGCTCATAAAAACAAACTGTTCCTTTTGAGTGCATTTTGCATTAATGTGTTAAAAGTGCGACTGCTCCATGTCAGCGAGCCAGATGTTAGTGGAATCCGATTTGTAAGGCTTTATCCTTGACCATGGTGAACTTGCTTACAAACACCTTGGCGAACGCGGGCTCGACCAGGTAACGGTACGACTTGGTGACGGAGGGCGGCGGCTCGGCGGGCGTCACTGGAGGCTGCGGCGGCAGCGATGAAGCGGCCGGAGGGAAATAGTGGCAGGTTCGCTTCACGTACTCCACCAGCCGCTGGTACTGCTGCTCTGACAGACGCTCGCGCACAACTTCGCCCTGACGGAGGACAACACATCCTGATTGCAATCATCGACATTGTCCAAGACAATGTCACCGTACAACGATGACAAATTTCCCACCTCTGCGTCATTGGCTACCGTCTGCTGCTGCAACGTGAGAGTCAGCTGCCCCTGTTGTCCCGCCTCCTGCTGACACTCCACCTGTCAAGGACACACCTGCAGTTTTTTAGTGTGCACAGACACACTCGGACCAAAAAAAAAAAAAAAAAAAAAGTGTTCCTTCACCTCCGTGATGGGGAAGGCCTGCTGCTGCGTATCCTCACTGAGGCTGACCACAAAGAGGACCTCGGAGGTGAGCAGCAGACAGCCAGCATGCTCCTGGCCGGACCCGCTGACGATGGTCACCTCCAAGGCCATGTGCAGCTCTGGTCGACCTAAAGACTGCAGCATTTTCCTGTGGCAACACAGCACAGGAAGTTAGTTATGGAGGAACTATTTATTTTTATTTTTTTAATTTACATATTTATTTTTATATTTTATTTAAATGTATATTTATTTTTACTTTATTAATTTTAAATTTTGGCATTTTTGGTCCTCCATACGCTTGCTCAAAATGTTACATAGCATTTAAGAGTATGCTTCCAGTGATTTTTTCGCCATGCAACTACACGCTACAACTACATGTTTCAAGTGGAAGAAAAAGTTTGGACACCAGTCAATCTGGTGACCGGTGGTTGTGCTATTACTTTGGCTAATGCTAAATGCTATCGTGGTTGACTGTTAGGGTTGCCAACTGTCCCATATTACCAGGGACGCCCCGTATTTTGGGCTAAATTGTTATGTCCCATACAGGACCTCAAAAGTCCTGTAAAATAATTCTGAATTCTTACACGAAATGCAGCAAACGTCATCTTTGCCATTTTTGGACCACGGCTGCTCCCGTAGGTTGACAAGTGACAAGGAAGTTGCTCGTAGCCAATAAAATGAGTCGCTGGGTGTGATGTTATGTGGAGATCTTACAAGGTAAGAGAGGCAACTAGAGAGAGAGAGAGGCACTTCCTGGTTTCATCACAGCTTCATGTCGCCTACAATCTAAAGGCCGATCTTCATACGTCGGCTGCGAACGTATCAGCGGGAGCAATACAAGATGTATTCTCGTACTATTTATGAACAAATACTGCGAGAATTTAGCTTGCTGGCAAGTTTTGCGCTTAACAGGTCCTAGATCAGCTAAAACGGCAATGTCACTAAGCACGGCACCTGTCAGCCAATCACAGGCATCAGGCATCGTCACGTGCATTTGTTGTAGCGGCTTATACTGCGGAAGTGGCTAGAAAATAATAATAATAATAATAATAATAATGTGTAGTATTGTCCGGTCGGGTAGGAAGGGAGAATGGATAAACCTGTAAGAAAGAAAAGTCTCCATGGAAAAAGTAAATTTGGTGAGTCACGCTCCTCTTTTGCATTTAATTTTTTTTAACCTGTTTTTAGATCTTAAGTGCGTCTGTGATCCAAAAAATTCGGTACATACACATCCTATAGACCACACAAACTGCGCCAATACACTCAGCATACCCAAACAAGTGACAACATGTGTTTGGATACATCCTGTAATTTACATGTCTCCACAACGTGTGTCTCCGACTTCACACGTGCAGCGGCGGGAAGTACGTGTGAAGGATGGCGAGTGTTTCTGGTACGCCGTGTTTACTTTGGAAGGCAGGTGCTCTGATTGCGCGGCAGATGTGAGAACGGTTTATTTCTGTTCAATGTAACCGGCCTGGAAGCATCTGACCCTTCAAGTGTCTGGGCTACCTGCAGTAGTAAAAATAATTGATGGACACCTGATGGAAAGCAGTTTCAGCGCAAATGCAAAAACAAGAACGCCACGAGGGAGAATTCTCTCAGCATTCATGTATTTTTATCCTTTTTTCCCCACTCTACTAATGTTACATAGCACTAACCCCTCTGGTGTCGACATCTAAGGTGGAATGTTCCAAAGGAATATTGAATTTAAGATTTGCTATTAAAAATACGTGTTTCGTAACTATGGCAACCAAACGACATTGGGGAAAGCTCATTATAAAACGCAATCCGCTCTTCCCCTCCGGAGACGTGGGCCTCCAATAAACCTCGTTAATATTACAAGCATTCCAGCGTGAGCGACGGCGGCCAAAACGTGATGCGGCACGGCGGCTCTGATCGCATTTCAATCACGCAGAAGCAGAAAGGTAACCCACGCCCGCTCTGTCCAACATGCAACCTCGTTGACGGAGCGCCAACGCATCTGGCGTGTCCCTCCTCCGCGTGAAGGCATCTTTCTGGATCCACTCACGGCTCGCAACGTTTGAGCTGCAGGCTTTGGCAGCGTGCTTACAAAAACCTTTTAACATGGCTTGATGAGAACAAGGGAGGGCAGGCTGGCTACCATGTGTGGAATCAAGGTCAAACAGACTTTTTCGGGGAGTGGGGTGCTGTTAATGAACCCTTCAAATGATGAGAGCTAAGTGGGAGAAAAGGAACGGCACATTCGGGAGAGGAGCCAACATAAGCAAAGGCGCACATGTCCCGCTTGAAACGTTTGTGAGCAGGAACAAGGGATGTGATTTCATTTTTTAGGGGGGAATCATACCAAACATATTTAAGATGGCTGTTGGGGGCTTCGGCGGATTTCTCCTCCGTCGGCAGGTAAAGTTGCTTTGGAAGCTGCCACAATCCGGCTCCGTGGAGGATCCCTGAGAGGAGACGACAGCAAAGCGTGTCACATATCAGGTCAGAGGTCAACTACACACATGGAACACGATTTCTAATTTCTAACATGGAGGCAAATCTTTTTGACTGATTTTGCAAGGACCACAGAATATTGTGTTCCATTACTATAAAAACATGGAACCTACCAAAGGAAAGAGTCTCTTCTTTCATCAGAAAAAAAAACATGTTTCCATTTTGCAGCAAATTAGCATTAGAATATAGCTAAGTTTCATCATTATTCACAAGTCTGCTTAGAATTGAGGGGAAAAAGCTTGTTTTCATCATGGCCCTGGTTGATCTCATACTCTGCTGCCACCTGCTGGTCGGATTTGTAATTATGTCATTTGTCACGCATTCTCTGCAGTTGAGAGGCTGCATCAAAGCCTGCTGTATGCTCTAGCATAAAAAATAAAATAAACAACAAACATTTTTGGGACACATAATACATTTAAAATGGAACCTATTTATGCGTTTTTGGAATGAGTTTAATTAGATGTCATTATTTGTAAAACTGAGGAACACAATTTTTGTTGAGTTTGGTCCGACAGCACTTTTTCGTTAATTTTTGGGCGCAGAATCGAAAACAGAGCTCAGTTTTTCGCTCTCACATCACGTTTTTGAGCCACTGTTTTCTTAAAAAATGTTAACTAAATGTGAATGTATTGTAAGTTGGAATAGTTAATAGCTTTGAAAATAATAATACTGTAATACAAAAATAGCACAAAACAAAATAAAACTTATAATGGTATGCCCTTCTTTTCAAGGTTAGCGCCAATCCTCTTAATTCCAACCATGCTAGCTTTCTGTAGATATTGATAGTACTGTCCTGACTTATGTGGTCGTTACATGGTCATCATCACCATCAACTGTAAGTTAAGAGTATGAAATGTACTGATTTTTTTGGGCTGACTTATTTTACATGTGTATGATAGTTTAAGATCTTGAGATGTTATTAAAACTTGCTATAAAGGTTTTATGATGCCGACATTTTGACTCTGGAATGGATTACTTGTCTTTCCATTATTTTCGAGGAATTTTTTTTCTTTTGTTTCCATCGCAATACGACATCCTCTTCCACAGTCTGCTCTATACGCGGGCTCGAAAAACAAGCCGCGTTTGGCATCTGCGCGTCCGAATGATTTCATGTGCGTGTGGTCGGTTTCCCTTCATCGCGCTCTCGCCGTCAGCGGAGTGGCAGCAGCGAGCCAGTGAAGTCATCAAGTGAAATGGAGCCATAAAGAACACAGAGCGCTCCATTAATGATGTCACTCCAGTGGTACTCGGTGCAGCTGAGTGGCTGTTTATACAGAGCACTTTTCGACAGCACAATGAAACGACGGGATGATGACATTATTCAATGGCGATGAGCTCCAGCTGATGCCAACACTATAGGATAATGTTTGCGTTGGGCTCAGAGGGTCAGCGAGAAGGTTGCCAGGCTGACTCATCACACCGACTGGCGGCGGTTCACCGCATTATTGAGGCAATAACATGAGAGTTGCCAAAACACACCACCTGCTGACTTGCTCAGCTTGGCTCAAACAGCCAAAAGGGTCAATCACGTTTTGGGATATCAGCCACCATGTGCCCTCCAAGAACATTCAATAAATGTTTGCAATCCAACATTGGCATTAACAAAGTCGCCATATGGAAATGTAAGACTTTTTCTGGCCATGGTCACAAGGGCTGAGGAGCCACAACCTCCCACTCTACCACTGAGCCATGCCGATATATACGCTTCGATTTCATGTGATATCATCCATGACACGTTTGGTGCGCCTGTAAACAAACGCGAGTCAGATGAGCTTTGAACGCACCATATCCAGTCTGGGATACCAGTTCAGCTGCTCCTCCAATGGGCTTGGTGAAAACCCCCACAATTCCCTTCCCCATGCCAGAGATGACGCCTTTGGCTTTGCTACCAGCTGTGCTCTGCATCTCCCAGTTCCTTTGGAAATTCTGCATTGGCTGGTCCACAATGCCTGCTATTGCGCCTGGAACAAAAACAAACAGGATTCCGTTTTTGAACTTTCTCTGTTTCTGCTTTGTTAAATAATGCGGCATAAAGAACATACATCTACATGTATGCCAAAACTATGATGCCAAAACACTTTTTTTTTTTTTTTTTCTCTTTTTTTAAATAGCAGGGGTGTCAAAATTAGTGCGGTAAAGTTTCTTTAACATCAATAATCTTATAAACGCGTGATTAACGACTGCCTCATATTTGGAAAGGCTATACTGGGGAAATTCCAGTCACAAGGCAGTAGACACGTCCACGTCAAAATTTAGCAGTTGCAAATATTAATGCATATATTTGTGGAGACTGGGATTAAGTTGTATTTTACAATTTTAAACGTACAGAATTTCACAAGTTATTCCATGTTAAAGATTAGCTCTTAATATGACAAGAAAAATGCACTGAGCTGTCACCAACGTCTTACAAATGCAATTATGCCATTTGGCAGAAAAATGGCCTCATCCTTTTAATTGTAACTTTAACTAATTTTATGAATTATGATGAAATTACTATGCCAATGACTAAAAAGATGCAGCCTTATTTCTATTAGTTTAACATTTTTCCACTTTTATGTTAAAAAGAGTATGAAAACTTAAAGGTGTATTCAAGGATCTTCTCAAAAAGTAGAAGCCAAACGTCTGTTTGTCACTTTTTAAAAAATGCGCATGGGCAACATCCTATCAGTTCTCCTGCTCGGGGGTGGGACCGGGGGCGGGTGCGCATGCTCAGCTAAGAACGAGCACTCACAAGGTCGTTACGGCAGATTGACGGGATTGAGAACCAATTGTTAAAATGATCCACCCGGAAGACGGGGAGACAAAAGATCCTTGAATATACCTTTAAAATAAAAAATATTTTATTGTACATTTTATTGAACATTTAGATCAGATATAAATTTGAGATTAATCGCGAGTTAACTATTGAAGTCATGCGATTAGTTACGATTAAAAATTTTAATCACCTGACCCCTACAATTTAGAGCCTACATACAAGATTAAAAACAAAAACAGGAATCCCCCATCGTGTATTTGGCACCACTTTCACGTGTGCGTGTGATCTCCATACCTAACAAGCTAATGCCAAGTCGTGACAGCCCCTGCCTGAGCCCGTCCCCCAAATTTTCCGGTAGCTGCCGTCTCCACTCCTCCTGCCTGGTGTAGTGCTCCTCATCCAGAGAAAGACGGTCCATGTTTCTGGCCAGGCTGGTTGCCAAGTTGGTGATGGACGTCAGGGTGCCTGCATGGACACATTTGAAAGATCAAAATATTTGAAATGAAAAGAAAACCGCCCCGGACATTTACCTTACCTTTCGAGATGTGCTTGACGAAAGACGTGGTTCCCCTGGAGACGCCGCTAACAAAAGCGCCGGGTCCACGTGTCAGACCCTCATATGGCAAACGGAAGAAGTCGGACACGCCGTTGCCAATGCTGCGTACCAGGCTGGCTGGACTGCCCAAGATCTCCAAAGAGCCCACAACCCAGCCTAACACACAGGGAAATGTCATTTCAGTTTTGTTACACACAATCAAAGAGGTGCAAAACCCAGGTCCAAAAAGTAAAAACACTGCCACAGTTTGGCTTTTGCCCCAGGTGCTAGCTAGTGAGCTCCCTAGCTAGCTCTCCAGGTGCTCGGTTATCTGCTAAGGAGCTAGCTAGCTAGCACAGTTTGGCTTTTGCCCAGGTGCTAGCTAGCGAGCTCCCTAGCTAGCTCCCTGGGTACTCGGTTATCTAGTAGGGAGCTAGCTAGCTAGCTAGCTAGCTAGCACAAGGGGATAAAGCCAAACTGTGGCAGTTTTTTTACTTTCTGTACCTGGATATGCCACCTCTGCTGACACAAGATGGATGAAATAACACATTATGTCCTGTAAACAGTTACATACAGTAAATGTTCTTCTGGAATGAACAGACAAAAATTCCCACAAATTCACTCCACTATGCTGAAGGATGCCTTCCCCAAAGCCATACTGAGTTACTGTATGTGTAATGGCCTGATGTCCCAATATTTTCGTCCAAACAGAAGTGTAGAATGTGATCTTAGTGGAAGCCACAATGCAAAAATAAACCAGCAACACCTGCTCACAAACAAGCCTCTGGAGTGCTTTAATAGTTTCCTGCCAAAAGCACTTTATGGAGTGTGTGGCTCTCTCGACAAAAATGTTTGACATCCTGATTTGTTATCAACATTGTTAACTCTATCATTACACATACAAGTTACACGCTCACACCTGCGACAAAGTACCCAGCTGTATACTATACTTTCTCCCGACTCCCCTTTTGAGGAAGTCTTAATTTATGGCTCAGTGACAAGTACACACTGCCTAATGTGTTGTAAAAAACAAATAGACATTTCTTGCCGACTTCAGTTCAGTCGGAGGCCTCGAGGTCCATATTGTTTTACAGGGTGTGCACTCGTGTGTAACCACATTGTATCAGTTTATTTTGTAGTTACCAAAGCAAAAATATAGATTTTGAATGGAGTTATTAATGGTGAGAAAAAGAAAAAAAAAATCACAAAAATCTGGCAATTGAGCATGTAGACTTTTTATATCTACTCGTGGTACATACACAAAAATACACAGACTGGACATATGCACAAGCATGTGCATGATATCCATATGCCTACACCGTGTGCATGTTTAAATGTAGTATTATACATCCTGAAGCTAATCAGTCCCAGAATGCAATGCTTGCCCAACCTAATGATGACTCAGGAAGCGGAGAACATGGCGAGGTGTTGAAATACAAGCAGAAAGCAGGGCTGTGATGAAACAGCGGAAAAGGAAGAACCCAGCCAGAACAATAATTTCTGATGTGGAAATGATGGGTTAAATCAGACCACATGTGGAGGCTTCCACTAGACAGGACAAAAGCACGGGCCAGAGGCTCACTACAGTCAGGCCTGATCGCCAGACTTCTCCATGGTGACTGCGCAGATTAACCATAATGCATCACAAGTAATCTGTCAAACGCGAGCAGGCCTTTGCCAGCCATTCAGATTTTGCTTCCTTTCTTGCCTCTAGAGAAGACATGTCAAACTCACATTCGGCCCCACTTCCAATTATTTCAAGATCATTTTAGGTGTTTATTATAAGAACTGAGATTGCATGCTGCCATTTTCTATACTTGATTGCCCTCATTAGGATCACGGGAGCCAATTCCCGAGAGGTAAGGGTACACCCATGACTGGTGGCCAAGTTAGTCGAAGGGCATGTTCTTGAAAACAAACACAATTTAGTTATCAATTAATCCAAAATTGATGTTCTTGCAATGTGGAAGCACGTCAACTCCACAAAGAAACACTGAAGCTAAAGAGAAGCCCCAACTGTCAGGCAGACTTCGACAACAGTTATGCCGGTGCAACGCAAGCTAACATTTTCTGACGTAAGCCTCAATAGAAACACTGACGCTTATAGGATATGCGAGCTTGTCATTGATTTACAATTACAGGTGATGGAAAAGAGACGACATCATCGCATATTCCCTTACTGTAGACGAGAGCACTGGCAAGACCGGCACTGCACAGCTGGCAGTTTTTATCCGTGCAGTTGACTCTGGTTTGTGCATTACAGAGGAATTTTAGGTACTATTAAATCACTGCATGACACAAACCGTGAATAAAATATATTTGAAGAAATGTGCATATGCGTGTAGCCTTTTGAAAAAAAAACATGAGCATCTGCAATGCATGGAGAAAACAGTGGACTGTTAATGGGAAGGATGCGAGAGAAGATGCTCCAGGAAACTAAAATTATGCAGCGAGGAGATGAAAATGGAAAATCTTCAATCAATTTGTGTAATTATACGGTGGGGAGGTTAGACAGTGCTCAACATAAATGAGTACACCACCCAAGTCATTTGCGAGGAAAACTTTCACAATCAATAGCTTCAGAAAACAGGTGAGTTGTGATTGGTCGTTGCCTGAGCCCTGAGCAACTGTGATGTCATCTTCAGTCGACGGCAAGTAGCAAAATGGCCGCCCCCTGAGATGGATAAAAATGGTTGGATTTTGCTGCTTAACTCATATTCCACTAACACAGTATCAACCAGAATACCATATTTAGCCTATGGGGCTGCATAGAACATATTATTGTCAATTTTTTTTTTCCTTCCCTTTTAAATCAATTTTCTGGCATTTTTTGGGGGGGGCAATTTTGCAGACATTTTATGGTAATTTGTGGAATTATTTTTTTTTTTTAAATAAACGTTCTGATTTTTGGCAATTCCAAAAACATTTAATGGTAATTTTGGGGAGATTTCTTCCTCTGATTTTGGACATTTCTTGGTTACTTTTTGTACATGTTCTTTTCTAGCTATTTATTCAATTCTCTGACATTTTTGGCAATTTCATGGACATTTTATGGTAATTTTTGTTTTTTACGCTTCCTTTTTGGACATTTTGTGGTCAGATTTGGGACATTTTTCATTTTTAGATAGTTTTTTAAAAGACTTACATCTACTTCTCTTTGTTTTCTGACAGCTTAAAAATTTGGACTTTTTTTTGTATATTAAGTATTCATTTTTTTTAAACATCTAATTAAATTCATTTAAAGAATATTTAATCCAAAAAAATAAATACAGAAATTAATTTAAATATTAATTTCTACTATTATTTTTAATTTTTATTTTGTTTACAGATCCACAGGGAGCCACAGGAGAGGGATTAAAGAGCCACATGTGGCACCAGAGCTGCAGGTTGCAGACCCCTGGGCTACACAGAGTATAATTGTCCTCCTGATGGCAACCCTAACTTCCATGAGGCTTGGGATTAGATTGAGCTTGACACCCTTGCAATAGCAAAACTAGAAAGCTGTCTCAATACAAATTTGTCAACATGTCAGAGACATCGATCAAGCCCAAACAATTGACTCATTTGATTTGAAATGATCATAACACAACAGCTGACTGTCCCACTCTTGTCCTGTAGGTGGCAGTAATGCAAAATTGCAGAGACCATAGTGCTACATACCGGCTCTGAAGAGTGCCCCGGCGGCGTAATGCATAGCCAGAGCGTGGACCAGCTGTCTGGCTGTCGTGCAGAGCGGCCCTCTCTCAAACAGGGAGAAGGCTAGAGGAGTGTGGTCTGAAGCGATGTAGAGCTTGAGAGATGCGTGGATGCTGACCAGCAGGTTGATCGGCTGAATAGTCAGCCTCTGCAGACGCACAGGCCGGACCAGCGCCTGCATTGACTGAAGCACCTACAGGACATTTCATGTCCACAGGATGACATTACTGCACAGCGGCCTAGATTGTCTCATCTCATTCCAACTCTTCTGTTATGTTTTATGCACCTGCTCAGGGATGGTGGAGGCTGATCCAGACTCAACGTTACACTTCTGAGGCTTCATTGAGGCAATGGCGGAATCAGGAATGAAGGTGTGGAACAGGGTTTTAACATAGTAAACAAAAGTATCTTCAAGGTACACTCGAGCAGGATGGACCTGGAAGTTGACCTGTGGAGGACACACAAGATACAATAAAGCAGGTTACACACAGATTTACGGTAGTTTGACAGTTCAGGATCATTTTTACAGACACTCAACAATCAGGCCGTAGCTGACTTCGATCACAAAGGAGGAAAAAGGTTCCAATTTGTCCCAATTATTGGTATGTGTGGACAGTAAACTGAAATCCCACAATTCTTGGAGGATGAGGACCCAGCCAAGCCACGATTAACTCAAATCTGTCAGTAATTGATGCTCAAAAAAAAAAAAGAAAAAAAAAAAAAAAGCGAAAGGGTGACAACGGCGTATTAGACGGCCACGTATAAATAATTTTTTTAAGAGGGCGGGGGCAATATTCCGAGAAAAAAAACTTGCAAAGTGGCAAATTTGCGAGAAAAAAAAACAAACTTGTAAATTTGCGACTTCCTGATCCCCTATCAGCTGACTAGCACTAACCAATCAGAAGCTAGCATACTTTAGGTAAATGCAAGTGAATGACGGAGAGCAAATTAGAAGTTAGATAATTGTACAAAAAAAAAAAAAACATACCAAAATGTAAGAATGTGTAAACAATTCTGGAAACATAAATGTACAAGTAAATGTACATTTGAACAAATTAACTTAAATGCTTGATCCTCAGGGTGTGGCCCTTCACAAAGCGAGGTGCCTGTCGCTGGCTGCATCAAATGCTGCAAAGAGCGAATGATTAACATCATGTGGTTAATCTCTGCTCTGACCTTATTTGAAAACCTGACCGAAAAGTATTGGCGCAAACATTCAAGTAGTACGCTATGTTTATTTCTCAAAAGTTTTTCTTGCAGATCTGCCACTTTATAAAGTGGCAAATTTGCGACTTTATAAAGTGGGAAATTTGCAAATTTTTTCCCCCTCTGAATATTGCCCCCACTCTCTAAAAAAATATTTATACATGGCCTTAATACGCCGTCATAGGTTGTGAGTATGTGGGGATACTCAGCACTAGCACATGCTTTCACGAGATTTTCAGAATTGAATCAAACCTCTTCCAGAGTGCAACTGTCCGCAGACAGGATCAGACTCAGCTGAAGAAAGCAAGAACGTTTGAACTCCTCCAGGATTTCGGGCGTCTCAGTGGGAATGTCATGGTTCCCCCACTGAGTGGCGGGTTCGGCCACTCCTCTCTGCTCCTGGCACAGCAGCACCGGGAAGTGGAAGCTTGCGCGGTTGTACAGCTGGTTGTCCACTTGCAGGCACAAGCAGTAAACCTCGATCAGCGAGGCGTCGGCAATCAGAGGGAAAATGGAGTCCTTGCTTGCTCCGGGGTCGAGGGTCAACTCGGGGGGCAGGGAGGTGGGTGCTGGGGCCAGTCTGAGGAAGAGGTTGGTTAGCGTGAGTCTTAGCAGCTCCACAGAACCCGAAGGGCTGGTGATGTCATCACTCAACACTACGCTGGCCTCACTCAGGAGGACAGTTACGGACAGCTTGGTCGACCTGAAGAAAAAAAAAAAAAAAAAAAAAAGGAGTGCAAATATGATTTCACATTCTCCATCTCAAACGGATTAATTAAAGCATTCAGGTTGTTTACAGAGCACAATCGAAGAGAGTTTCCTACCAACAGAGCATAACAACAAACACCGTCTGAGGTCATTTGCTTACATTAACCTGATATTTAATCACATAGATCTCCCGCTATTCAAACTTTAATGATGTTTAGTGTTGACGTAATGGAATAAAGCTGTAAGAAACAACATCATTGTAACTCAGCAGGCTTTTCTTCCCCTCCCGTGGTGGAAAAGATGGCACTTTGTATGTCACGTCTATTAATGACTTCGGCATAGAAACGACAAATTGAGGTCAACGAGGTTCTTTTGGGTCATATAGTTCAAAGAAACACCATCAAGCAAGTATCTCTGCACACATACCTGTTGTGTTGGTTGATTACAGAATCGACACCGCCCTCTGGTGACAGAGATAGAACCAAGGTTCCTCTCTCATATCCCACATCAATGTAGAGACAACCAAAACCTGGCAGGAACACCACCTGAGAAAAAATTACAAAAGACAACAAATAGTTAATGCAAAACTATTCATTATCAGCATATAAAATAAACAAACAGATTTCACCGAGCATTATGCAAACATTCTTTTCACAGATGTGTTCTCGAACATGCACGCGTCAGATTTTACCCTCCCTCCCTCCCAGATCAACTTGATCAACTCCTCATGTGACAAAACGAAGAGCCCACTGAACACTTCACTCAGCAGTCATAACAAGCCTGATCTTTGACCTCCAGACCCATAGCACAGAGGTCAGAAGAGGACCCCACAGTAACCAGAGAAGCGCGGCCTCAGCCTCAACCCCAACCTGCGGCTGGCTAGACACAACACCAAACATTACGTACTTTCCTGGTACGCCTGACCAGCTGACCAGACAAACTTTAAAACATTTGAATTGCCACTGCATGGAATCACCTCTTGTACTGTGTAAGCAGTGTGTGTTATGTTTTGATCATGCAATCATAATTTATCATCAGTATTAAGTCCCCTGTAGTAGTGTTAATTTCGTCAATGAAAACTAAAAAAATATTTCGTCAACACACATTTTTCAGTGGACTAAAACTAGACTAAAACCCTCATTAATAAACAATAACTGAATAACTAAATCAGTATGCATTTTCGTCGACTCGAAGACGAGTCGAAAATGTACTTCACTTGATACAAACTGGACTAAAATCTATAGACATTTTAGTTGACGAACAAAAACGAGACAAATTATGATTTTGTAAAATCTTGTCTGCTAATCTGTCACGTCTGTGACACTGTCATGTGACACACCCCAATTCAAATTTGTAGCTAGCAAGTGAAACATGCACAAACACATGGGGCGGACAGGAGCTGGATTCACGGTGAAAGGTTAAAAAAAAATAAAAAAAAATAATATTAATAAAAAAAAGTAAATTATAGTTCTAAGTTACTTAACATGAATCCAACAACTATAACATTCCAGCAATAATGTTAATGCAACTGCTAACTAATGTTGGATAACTTACTAGCTCATAGCATGGAGCCATAATAGCCACTGTAATTGTGCGTGTCAAGTTGTTTTTCATCAAAAAGATGAAAGAAAATTTGATGTGAAAAAGTTTCAGATCCGAAAAGGTTCAACATAATCTGCTTACAATATATATACATACTGTGTACGGGGGTAAAATGGTTGTCCTGACTAAAACTAGACTAAAACATTGACAGTTTTTGTTGACTAAAACTAAACGAATAAAATTACGTTTTCTTGGACTAAAATAACGACAAAAACGCTAGATTTATAGTCAACTAAAAATGGACTAAATAAAAATGGGATGATGCTGAGGTGATAAAAACTAACAAGTGTGAAAGAAATTGGACTAAAACTGAAACAAAATTTATAAATGGCGGACAAAATTAACACTACCTGGTAGCAGTCATTTTTGTCAAAAAGAAATATTCTAATTTAAACTCAATAAATGTACTTGAAAATAAAAATAATTTGCAATTTTGTGAGTGTTGTAGACATCCACCGCCAAAAGATTTCTATTTATTTATTATTTTTTTTGTACCTGAGTACCAGGGCAATTGATGTCAATGGGATCTGTCCAGTCTGTGCTGCCGACATCTGCTGTGGTTTTTAGCAGCAGGGTGGGCAGTGCTTCTCTCTGCCTGCAGTCGGGGAAACTGGAAAAGTGATGGTAGAGCTCATGGTGCACGGAGCTATTTGCAGGAAGAGGACAACAGAACACCTCAGTCCTTGGAGTTTCTGTAAAAGTTCAAATATTTAGTAAGATCTCCGCAATTCAAAGAGGAGTTATGAAAGTTATACAAAGACTTTCCTTTCACCTTTGACGTTCTCCTTAAGCAAAAGTTGGATGGGGCATTTGTTGTGAACCAGCATTGGAGGGCAAGGATCTTCATTTAGAGTAATGTATGTCACTCCAAGGTGCTCCTGGTACGTCAAGACTATGGTCCTGGAAAATTCAAATATACATAAAGAAATCCATGCTAAAGATCATAGCAGTCTCATAGCTAAACAAACAAAACACGAGAAATAGTAAAAGACGTGGGAAAATGTGGGACAAGCTGAGATGGATGAGGACAAAGTCAGGAACTGAAAGTGGGAATTCTCTTTCTTTGTTTCATTACTGTTGCTTAGCAAGCTACAAACTGCTGAGCACTTCCTTTCTTTTAGTCCTGTGCCAGCTTGCTCTAAATTGACCGTTGCTGCCACAAGCTCTGTGGTACAGTTGAACCCACCTGCTGATCGGGCCACCCCCAGAGCTCGTTTCACCAGGAACCGACACACTCTGCCGAAGGAAGTCTGGTCGGACGGGTACGGGGAGGCTCCATGCTGTCGACCCATGTTTGGCATCAGGCCTTGATAATGAGCTGAAAAGCAAGCATTTCACTGGCAAGGGGAACTCCACTTTCCCCTGATTGCTGGTTTGAAGATGATCCCAGCATGGCAAAGAGCAGGGTTTGCTCTGAGATGACGGTTGAGATGGAGCCAGGTTGAACGTCGTCGTCTCTGGTATGTCACAGGCCTGGGCAAAGTACAAAGACACTTGAACTGCATTTGTCATTAAAATTAAAATGGATGAATGGATGAACAACCAAGGTTACATAGAAAAGTCGAGAATACTCTATATGCTTAAACCTCATTATTTATCTTAAGTGACTTTTTCCAGCTGCTATGTGTTAACTTGGTAGCTGAGAAGTGCTGGGCTGGTTTAATAGGATCACAAGCGATGAAGACCAGATAATAATGGCCATTCTGGAATGTTTTCAACAATTGCACCCACTTTGATGTTATTTAAGACATTTTGTTTTAGGATTTCAGTATGTACTTTAGTGGCAACTGGCACACTTTGGCATTTTTTTCTGTAGGGAGATCTGAAAGCCTGTAAAATGACATCATTACATTGTTGCTCCCTTTGGGGGCATGCAACAGATGAAAGCGAGAAGGGAAACCTGCATCCAATTCTGGATGTGAGTCTAATACCCTTACCAAGTGCCATTGACTCATGGTGAGAGAGGGGGAGCAAAATGATCTGATGGAAAATGGCTTGCTGTGTCCTTCTAATCCATTTGTGTGGTCGTTACTGGGTGTGTATGAGTCATGTGCACAGTGTAGTATTTACTGTACGTGTGAAGCTGTAGTAGGGAAGGACAGACCTAATTCTGCGCCATACACAAGCAAACACATTTTTGCCTTGCAGGAACTTTTTTTTTCCCCTTACATAAAAGCATTGCTATGTGTCTGGGGTTTTCATTTTTCCCATTCAACACAAAATGTGTTTGTATTATACTCTTTTCAGTGTGTTGTCCTTCCACTTGAAATATACAATTCCATTCAACATTCAAGCTTATTACCTGGTTATCACTTCCCAGCCTGTGGTCAGTCAGCAGGGGCCTGTAGTGTATCATATAAGGGGTGCTGTTGACGAGGATTGTTCTGTCCTCGATATGCAGAATCTGGATGCCGTGTTTGACCGTAGACGACACACAGAACTGACAAAGCTTTGGATGAAACGACAGACACAGGCAAAAATATTAGCTATGGAATGCTTCATAAATCAAGACATTTATTTGCTTTCTGTAGTGATTATGGCAGTAAAAGCAGACATAAGTTTTATATTGAGACAACACTTGCCAATATCCACATTAAATTAATAACTGAATGATAAATAGTCAAACAAGGCTGAACTGTCCTAAAAATGTCAAACATTTATCACTCCAGTCCTATGGCAGCTACCTAAATACCAAACAAACTATCAACCAACCAACCAACCAACCAACCAACAAAAATGTCACTTATTTGACTAAAGATGAATGATTTGCCCCATATCATTCTAGTTCTATGGCAGTTAGCTAGCAGCTAACCAAGTTAGGTGGAAGGTAATAATGGTTTTGATGGTCAGATATAAATTTACAATGTTCATAAAAGGTGAAACTTCCAGTTGTATAGAACCGCACTGCATGATGTTGACTGCTATTTTTAATACAGTCCCTGTATTTTTAACAATGATCTACCACATTTAATGAGCAATATTTAAAAAAAAAAAACCTGCTATTTTACCAAGGCAGGATTTTAAATGTATTTAATAATAATAATATTGCATGTGTCTAATTAAAGGTCTGGTAAATCTATTTTCCAATGGGATACCACACGGATGCTATTTTTAGACTGCAAGGCCACGTGACTTCAGTTTCATGAGTATTAAGTGTGGTGACGTATATCGTGCGGTACCTCATTACTCTTTCAGGTTTACTTGCCAAAGACTTTCAACATTACAAAAGAACAGAAACATGTTTTGTCTGAGATGATCAATTCATGTTGCTATGCTAGCTAACATTCATGATTAATGCCCCTCACCTTCTGTCTGCCAGGGAAGGCTCCCAATGTGATGTCCGCCTCTACATAACCTTCCTCATCCAAGGTTACCACCGCTGAATCTGTGCCCTCCTTCCATCGAGGTGAGGTTAGATCATGGACCAGTTTCATGGCTGTAGACTTGTGGACAGTGTTCGTTTCAGCCCAGTAGATGCCGATTTGGAAAGCTTCCTACATTGAAGCGAGATGGTCATCCATTTGGACTAAAAACTGCATGCTATGAAATTAGAATGCTTCCTTACCTTGAAGTTGGGTGGTACTATGACCTTGCCGGCTGGTATCTGCAGCACAATGGTCTCTCCCTCAAAAAGCCACAGATCCCACTGGGAATGATTAGCTAACAGGGCCCAGGGCAGCAACTCCACCAGCAGGGTGCTCAGGCCCAATTTCCAGCATGATAACTTTACCTGCATGGGACTGTCCCACTGGGCAAGGGGCTCCAGCACAGACCTAGTGGAAGTACTGCGTTTCAATTCACTCCAGCCACATCAATGTCATTTTATTACTGTAGCTAATCAGTAGTTATGCACAATTCAATAAATAGAAACAAAGTAATTCAGGAGTACAGGAACAAAAGGGCATTAATATTGTTGGACATAGTAATAAATGGATAGGAATGGTTTGTGCAAGAGTGGATATATACTGGAAATGTTAATGGCTTGTTCTTTACAGTGAGCTGAGCCAGATGACACAAGCAAACCAATACAAGTGTTGAAGATAGTACAAAGGTAAGCCACAACGCCATGACTGTAAACTCCCCACAGACACATTAACACTACAGGTAAGTACATACATATAGTATGTAGTCAGTTTAGTTTGTTAACTAAACATTTGAACTTAATTACTAAAACTAAAGGGGGTATTTATCATGCCCACTTGCGATGTTTTACACTTCTTTAATAGAGCAGTAGACCTCCTAAAGCAGTTATTCATGAGAGTTGTAAATAAACAATTATTCGACTATATATATGACACAGGCCATTAACACACTGACACAATTCACACAAGTGATACACTGACACAGAAAGCTACTAAACAAGTTCAGATATAGACAGCAAGCAATGGAACACACCGAGTCAAATAAGCATTCGTGCACTCATTGCAAAGTAATGTGATTGCTTGTCTGCGTTCACGCTCACATTCAAACCCATTAAATGTGACCCGGTCTCGACTCGGCTCTCTCACCACCGGCACTCTGCTTCAGCTACCTACTTCCACTGTGGTTAACCTTTATTATATACGGTAGTGGTGTGTTTTGCGTGCACAGGTTTAACTGATATATTGGCTTTGCAGTAGAGGTCAGCCAAATGTTTGGCTCATGGATCCCAAATTTTGCCTCGCAGCACAAATAAAAACAAAAACGCCGGTAAAATTTGACAAGATAATGGTTGTAACTTATTGGTTCAGCCAGTACTACATATAGTACACTACTGTATTGTCACATAACCATCTAAGTAAAAAGCAAGCTTGTTTTACTTGCTGTCATGGGAACAAAGGAAGGAACTAATAAATCGGCATACCTGGCAGTGTCTTTGGAGATGTACGGCCATGATATTTCAGCGGACGCCTTTTGACCATAGAAGTCTTCCAGGATGTGTTCCAGGTTGTCCTCATCTCCATTCTTGTCTTGTATCTGTTTGATGAGGCTTGTGGAGATGGGCACAGCGCAGTGGGAAGCGTCCTTATCCTCGCTGAAAAAGACAGCAAAAACATGCAATCGGGTGTACAGGTCCTTCGAGCAAGCTGGCACCCACACCAGCTGATATAACTGCTCAAAATGAAGCCGGACATACACAACAGTTTACCCATGAAGGACATATTTGGTATAGACTAATCTCAAATAGAGAAGTTTCAATGGAATTTTAAATTGCTCACAATCAGAGAAATCTGAATCGTGTTTGGTAAAAACGCCTACAAAGTGCACAATTCTGCTTGTGAATGAATTGTATCCATTCTGCTATACGATGGAACGGAGGGCTTTTACGGATCTGGGACAAGAAAGATGAGCGGGAAAAGGTGTTGACAGGAAGCTTTTCATTCAAAACTCTTCCTGGGAGGTTCAACTTGAAGAGTCTTCTAATTGTAAGACTCGGTTTTCTGTTGTGGTTACCTCGATGACCTGATCAGGACATGGTGGTTGTGTTTAAGACCTGTCTGTCTCTCTTGCATTGCACCCGCAGCGCCGTCCATTAGAACCCGCAACTATGTGTAATTACAGGAAGGAAAGATGAGCCGTTGACCATTGAACATTGAAAATTGAAACCATCCTTGAGGTTTACGTGTGCGTGTGTGTGTGTGTGTGTGTAAGTAAAGGTACATTCCCACTTGTGGCTTCTGTCGAGTGTGTTTGCGAGTATGGGAAGGGATGAGGCATGGATTGAGTTGGGCTTTCAGGGCAAGAATGGAAGTGTGTGGTGAGACTCGGTTTATTCAGGGGACACTGTAAAGACGAGGATCATTGTGGTCGCAACCCAGAAGGACACGACTCGGAATTATTTTCTGTTCAGACTTATCTGAAACAACAGGAGCTAAATATACCCCTCACTATTACTGTGGTTCTTTTTAAGGCTGCTGTAATCAAAACAAACTTGTGACCAGATATCAACCCCGCACCCCAAAAAACTTTCTCAGGGAGTCAATTACACTCAATCAGTAGTTGCTACCAAAAGAATGAACTTCCCTCTGTTCATTCTCATAACACGACCGTTTATTCATGCACAGATGACAAATACGGTAGGAGTAGCTACCATACACTGTATACATCTGGTAGTAATTTCCCAAGGGGCCACCCACACTGATGCATAAACAGCAATGTTGCTGAAAGTCAAAGCAACTGACATTTATACATGCGTGACATGACACATGAGGTATGATGATGATCTTATCCAGTGAAGTTATTACACTTCAGATGAATTACAGCTGCATGACAATTATTTCAGGGAAAATGCTGATGCAAATGACATTTCATCTCAGAAGAACCTTCAATGGTGAACTTGCAAATAGTGTCTTACAGGATGTTTTGAGCAAGCGAACACACACACACGGACAAGAGCACATGCGTGTAGAACCCGCCAATAAACATGCACGGATACATACTGTATATCCTATCCTCCTCCTAAAACATACACAGAGCGAAGGTGGGACCAAAAACCTGCTCTCTGTTAGAGCCTCTATGTAAATTCGGGGTAATTATAGGGAGACCTGACATGTTGGAATTGAGGTTGGGTTTCTGCTGCCAAGCTCACTTCCTGCTCCCCTGAAATGGTGCTTGGATCTCCCCGGATTGTGAGCTAATGTTGGCTAACAGAGCTAAAATGTGGTGGAACAAAATATGTCTCACCCACTACACGAGATTGAAGCATTAGCAAGTCAGAAGAAGAAAAGAGTCACACTGTCCCTTTGCAACAATAGTTAAAACAAGACTGGATCACTATTGATATGCCACAGTCTTGAATCATGATTATTTAGACCAATTCTTATTTACCTGGCCTGAAAAGTGAGGTGATGCGTGAGGTCTGCTTCAGTGTTGAACAGGGGCTCCTGGTGGCCCCGTCCTAAAACCAGCTGGCTCTCTCTCAGTCCAAGGCTTCTCTTCTCTGTGTGGATGATTACTGGGTCTGGCAAGTGGCTCCTCATGACAAACAGTGGACTAAAAACAACCTGCATGAGGAAATCGATATTGAGAAAGCATTAACTAGTTTTTATTCCACGAAAAGTCATCCAACAAGTACAGGGCTGACTGAAACAGATATCAGCCTCTTAGGCAATTTCAAGATTCAAGAGGTTTACTGTCATATTTACAGTAAAAACACTGGTTATGCAATGAAAGTTTTATTTTGTTTACTTGATTTCACACAGCTCTAGGAATAAGATAAAATAAAATAGATGTGAAAAAAACTTATTGAATCAAGATGCATTCAGTATTGGCAATAAAAATGAATAGCACGTCATGTCGATACAGCCAGTAATGGACATATTATAATAATATTTGACAGAGGCAGGAAAGTGACGACATTACGTCACTGGTTAGGGTGGTTTTGATTATCTGATTAAGCATATGAAAACTGGATTGTGCTTCTGAAATAGGTTTATAAAAGGCTGAATGATATGACGCACACTGCAGTCTTTAGGGCAATAACCAAAAGCTATGAGATAGCCACTCAATTTTCCATCACAATGTAGAAAAACAGAAAATTCCAGTATGAATCTGGGACACTCACCACTCTTTGCTGCATATGGGAATCAGGCTCAATGGTGATGAGATTGCACCAGACAAAGAGCAAAGAACCACCAGAACATGGAACCTGAAAGAAGGCAAAATCCTTTTTAGTGGGCCAAACTTTGTACTAGTCTTGACTGGACTGGAGGATGTGATAATTTCATTGAAAACTCAGCTGTCATCAGCAATATATTGTGGTACAGTGTTCCCTCGCTACTTCATGCTTCGGGTATTGCGGCTGCACTCTATCGCTGGGTTTTCATTTGAGACCATAACTTTATCCATTGCAGGTTTACCTACATATTTTATGGGCTTACGTGCTATTTTTCTTTCTTGGAAATCAGAAAAAAAAAAAAAAAAAAATAAAAAAAATAAAAAAAGATACGCTTGAGCAGAAATTTGTTTTATAAAAAAGGAGACCATAAACATGAGAGTAGGGATAGATGGATTATCGGTGCTGATATTAGGCATTTTGCCAAAAATCGGCATCAATCTTTTTTTACAAATCTTAAAGTGATACTTCACTTATTTAGCCCATTATAGCAATAAAAAGTTAAGATTTTGCCTATAATTAATTTGATACTTTCATTATTTTTCCACGTACAATTAGTACCTTCAAAAACACATTTTGCAACTTGCTGTCGACTGAAAATGACATCACAAGGGCTCAGGTAAACAATCACAGCTCACCTGTTTTCTAGGTTTGGTCATGTGACATTCACAAGCTGAGCTGTGATTGGTTGTGCTGTCAGTCGACAGCAAGTTGCAAAATGTGTTTTTAAAGGTACTAATTGTACATGAAAAATAATGAAAATATCAAATTTATTATAGGCAAAATATTAATGTTTTACTGCCAAAAATTTCTAAATAAGTAAAGTATCCCTTTACGGCCTCTAAATGTGGCTTCTCCCTGAGCGGGAAATGCTTGAATACGTACCGAAATTGAGGGTTTTTAATCAGGATTTGTTCACTTACAGTTTTATTTGTTGCAAATACATTTTGAACATTTCAAACTTTTTTTTTTTTTTTTTTTTTTACCGTCTACAAAGATCTTTTGAAACCTTTTTACGAACCCTTCCGAAACCCCCAAATTATTTACATTTGCATGCATTTGTCGCTCAGTGAGATACAGGGAACTTTTCATTTATGAATTTATTTAAATTTCCACTTCATAAAAAAAATGATGCTGTCACTGGGAACGCCTTGGAAAAAAATAAAATAAAATAAAGAATTTATGTTGATATTTTGGGAAAAAATATTTACAGTAGAAAACTTTAGGGAATTATTTACTTGCTTAATTTTTAATTTAACACATGCTGATGACTCTGGAAACTCCCTGCAATTTTTGTTAGAATTTTTCATATTATTACTGTCACTACATTAGAGCTCAAAATCCCCGTTCCCACATCGTGGGTGCATTTGAAAATATGCTCAAAAAGCACTGCTTCACTCAGACCCCTCAAGAAAGTAACAGGAGTACCAGAGCCCAATGCGTCAGGCACTACAAGGAAATGAAACAGTTGAAGCACGAGCTGATAATTATAGACTGCATTCAGAAATGAATATGATTGAAGCGCACAGGGAAATCTCCACTTAATAATCACGTAAAAGTTTTTCTTTTTAGTTTAAAATGGCATACATTACCAAGACTTGTGCATTGCATTTTAGTCAATGAGTAGAGGTGTATTCGTTGCCATTAATGACGATAGATGTGTAAGATCCTTTTTCACTGGCTTGGCAGTGAATGAGATAAACAAACAAAAACTCAACCTCTCATTTGCGGAAAGTCAGCTATCGGGGGTGGGGGATCATGGAACATATCACCCGTGAAATGTGAGGGAACATAGTGTACTTTTTTTTTTTTTTTGATAAGTACAATATTAAAGGCCAAGAATTTTTGTTCCTTGTGGGGAGATCGTTTACTATTGGAAATAGACGGACCAAGAGTACAAAATGAGAGTAAACTTGCTCGAATGAGGGAGTTCAACTTCTGAGGAAGCTCATCATAATCTCCAGTGTTTATGGCCAAAAATAAGATGGCACACACATAGAAAGTGTGTGTTAGAAAGGATGGGAATGCAATACAAGCATGTTGCAATAGGATGAAGTAAAAAAAAAAAAAAAAAAGAGGAGTTAATACTACAAGTTAACGTAACCAGTGTGTTGGCGAGGGAGTCAAAGAACCCGAGAGAAAGCTACGAGACAATCCAGCATGTCGAATGAGTGTCTGATCTGTACAGAGGCGATAACAGCAGATGCTGGATCGGAGTGGAGTCAGCTGTGGTGGCAGAATGGCAAGAGACTCATAAAGTATCAAAACAAAAGAGAGAACCAGTCAAATAAAGAATCAGATGGGCAACATCAGTGAAGCAGAGATCATCTGGTGCTAATCCAGTGGTGTGAAAGTGTCTTCAAAGCATCTGGTAGTGCCCACATATCAGCTAATGTTTCCTGTTTATAGTTAGCGATGTTATGAGTGAGCATAAACTGTATTTTTTGCCTCTCAACATCTTTGGGTAACAGACTACAAAACTGGAACACATTTGTAAGGGGATGATCCCCGGTTTGTTCTCAAATGATGTGCCATAGCGGCCACCCAGAAGACGATGTGCTCAAAGTTGGTGGTCCAGGCAACAGCAACTAACGGGTGTCAAGATGAAGATATGATATGTGCAATAGGTGCGTTTTACCATCATTATGAAAAGTGTAGTAACTATAAATGCACTTTGATTGTGAATATACAGAAAGAGGGGGTACAGTAGGATCTATTTCCATGTCTGATGTCCCAAACAAACCTTCAGTTCTCCATATGGGAAGTTGATATGTTCAGGGCCAAAAGGATTTTGGTGTGTCTCTAACCCATTGTAAAGTCAAGTAAATTGCAACAGTTTAGCCTATTTACCTGGACAACAGAGCTGCTGGTGCCCTTGTCCTTCCTCTCTAGTTGCACATCCTGGGACCAGTCGTCATCCCCTCGGGCCCTCACACACAACTCCGTCAGTTCGGCATCTTCCAGGATATAGGAAGGCAGCTTCTTCCCTGCTTCCAGGCAGTCACAGTGTTCTTTCACCACTGTCTGCGCGTCAGGGCCAACATAGTGCTGCACCAACCGCAGTTCAATGTCCTCAGTCAGATAGCTGCACATGACCTGCCGCCCACAGATGATCACCTGTACAGGGGAAAAGAGACACAAACAGTGTAAATAGTAGAATGGCACAGGTAGACCACAGCCATCTGTTGAGGCTGCAATATTCCAGTTTGGATCAGCACCAAATTGTACACCTTCATTGAGAACCACTTTCTGCAAATTCAGATTCACACAAACAAATAATCTATTAGTTTTTGTGCTGATTCCAAAATTGCAGTCAGTTTTTTTTTCTCTCTCCAAAGCGTACTCTCCAGATAAGCTAAATTCCACTGATTAGCATCGAGCGCAAATAGTCTCGAAGTTGTGCACTCCAGAAACAGCTCTAAATGCAAATTTTACCTTAAGTATTCAATTAGAATTAAAGTAGCCACATCCGTTGTATAAAAAAAAACAATAGTGTTAAATAAACGCTGCAGCAATGTCTGTTTCTTTCATATTTCATTGTACTGTATGTCATTATTTGAAAAAACGAAAACGAGGATCCTAACAGTGACAAAATTAGATGTGACTGAGAAAAAGTGAGATCAGTCTTGGATTCTGCACCCTAAAAATGAATTAAAATCAGCAGTCAGATCTAACTCAAACAAAAATTGAAGAAACAGTCAAAAATCAACCTACGACAAAGTAAATAATTTTATTTGTTTATTTTTTTTTAAACATAACACTGCTCCCAAACAACTGGTAAGGAAACTGATGACACGGTATATCTAAATCAGGGCAGGGCATTTTTTTTCCCCTAATCGGCCACACAATTATTTGTTATTATTATTATATTTATTTATTTTTACAGTTTATTGCAACTTCACAAGGGTCAGTCAGAGACTGTGGGCAGGCAGGCAGGCCTGCATGCCATGTAATACCCAAGTCTGACCTAAACAGTGTTTAAAAAGTGTCCCTTTGTTTGATACAACTGATAGAGTGGTGTGAGAAGAGTGAGTGATAGAAGATAGAGTGGTTTATTGTGGAAAAAAAAAAGTAGTCAAGTTTGTCAGCAGACACCCACTGCCCCATGCTGAGGTTGTGTGTTATGAGTTGGATCGGACCTACACCCGTTAGCCTCTCATATGAGCCAATGGAAAAAGATGAAAAAACTGCGAGGGACAAAGTCTGACGGAAACCTGCTGTGTCATTGACACCGTCAACAAGTATATGTGTCATCACTACAGTTTGATGGAATGATGCCTTTTTCAAAATACTCTTGTTTTGTATTTATGGAAATGACAACATGACTGTTGGTATAAGAATGCAAATACAGACGCTTCATGGTTTGTGACTGCCTGTGATGTGGATTAAATGGGTACATATTTTATACTCTTTCAATTGGCATAAAGCAAAAAAATAAATAAAGAAGTCATCTCAGTAGCACAGACAAACAAGACCAATGTTGAAAAATAAACAGTTTTCTTGAGACTCAGTGATTTTAAGAGTTATAAATGTAAATAATAAAATACAGATTAAGACCACATGACCGTTGTCATATTTCAAATGTACAAAAACAAATATTTAAATGATATACAGCTAACTGCTACAAGGATTTATGAAGTCATCATTCAAGGTAAACATTTAATTAATTTTTCAGATTCTATGCGGCACATTTGTCATTGTCATTTGGCTTTTATTAAAAATAACAGATTTACTACTAACTACATTAACAAAATCTTTTGAATGCATGTCATAAATCAAGGGAGAGTTTTAAACAATAAAAAGCGATTTGTCATTTTCTTGTCATTGCAAATATATCCTGACCTGTTTCTGGACACCGTTAAGCTGCACCACCTTGATGATGAGCGAGGCTGTGCGACCTTTGTACTCAATGGTCCTGAGCAGGATCCCCACATTGTCCACGCTGAAAGCCTCAGACCAGCGCCAGTTACCCCAGCCTTCGATGCAGATGTGAAGCAGCTGCAGCACGGAACAGAGACGAGGACACACACAAAAACAAAGACAGAGGCACACTTAACATCAGAGGGTAGTCGCCTCGCTCTTTATTTATTGCTAAGCAAAAGGCACATCAACAACAGAGTTCTTTGTTTAAAGGATTTTGGTAGGGGGACAAACACAAAGTTCCTGTTTACTGGTGCAGAACAGGCCTGCTGCTGTACAAAAATAGGAGGCACACACAATAAACTGGCTGGTGGAAAACAGCTGATGTGGAAGCTAACTGTGGCTGCATGTGTGATGGATGTGGACCAGTCTGTTCTGCACACGTCTAAATAGGAGGCAGAGAGCTTGGCCCACAACCATTTGGGCTTCATATCCATCCCTTCAATATGGCGCACACCCGCGTGTGTGCCTGACTGTAAACACACAGCGTCGGGAGGACAATAAACAGATGGTGAACAATTTTACATTGTAACATTTTCCAACTGCGTTTCATATAATTCCTTGAACCACGGGTCACAATATGGCAATATTGATGAGGATGACAACTCAATTCTGTGTTTGCAGACTTCGCAGTGAGCGGATCAAAACCTCTTTGTATGACATAGACGCAAAACAATGGTCATCCATCAAAACGGGACTATATTCTTTTTTGTAAAGACAGCATTTTTAATACAATCAGATTGCAAAGATGTACCAACTGTAAAGAAGTAAAATGAATTGTGATACAGATCCTCACTAGGGTTGAGATTAGGGGATGATCATGGTCATGCCTTGAGTTTTTACTTGTACCTATTTTGCGGCATGTGATGGTTGTCTGCAGTACAGTGCTGTATTTTTATCATTTTATTTCCAAACAGAAGTTATTTTGACACTTTCAGGTACCCTTTAAGTCTCGCAATCCACTTCAGCTAAAAACTTCACTTTGTTCTCACCATCCACCAGTTATCAATAATGATATATAGACCAAGGATGGACAACTTAAATGATGGGGGGGGGGGGGGGGGGGGGGGGGTGTCACCGTTTTCCCATCAACAGGAATTCGCAATATTAAAAGTGTCATGATCTCTTCGTTGTCATGTCACAATATTAAAGGCAGCACATCTGTTAAAAAGGTGAGGTTGTATTTCATGTGTTCAGTTCCTAGCACCCTTTTGTAGTTAGTTTCAACATCTCCATCAAAAAACATTACTTTTTGCCTGCTTCAGCCGAATACAGCATTGTGAACTACGTAAACCATGATACTTTGCGCCACTGAACCAATAGGGACACATTTTAATGACATGAAATGACATGTGCAAGCCAATTTCTTTATCACTGCTGTTATGTACAAAAAAAAAAAAAAAAAAAAAAAAATCACAATATTGTGCTCCCCCCTAAAATAAGAGCATTTATTCCCCCCCAGACACTTTTTTTTTTTTTTTTTTTTTTTTAAACAATACTGTGAGTATTTGTACAGTATCGTGAACTTACCAACCTCCCCACAAGATCACGATAATTATCATATCGTGAGGTTTATATTGTGATATTTATTGTACTGTGATGTTAGGACATCGATATCTCCCTACAAAATATCTTCCGGGCAGCAAATAGCAAAAATCTATGTATAATTTATGGCCATTTAAGTGCATTGGGAACATTGGGGGTAACACAAATAAAGAAATAAACCCCTAATACGCCGAGAAATTCCCAATATCAGTTTTATATGAATAACAGGATTGGCACCACACCCTGCCTCCAAAATTAATCAAGCGGTGACTAACTTGGTGCAGACAACATACAGCACAAATTGCCCATCCCTGATCTCGACCATTTCCTTCATCAGCGAATAAAAATGAGTCTTAATTCTGAGGTCACAGGAAACATTTCTCCTAGCAAGACTGGTCATTGGTAGGCATGGACTAATATTAGATTCTGATGGTTTGGCGTGTTAATTCTAAATAAATATACAGTATGTTATTTCTTGCATTTTGATTTTTTAGGACATGCCAGAAAGCGACATTTTAGAAGAACATATTGCAATACCGTAATTGATCACAAATGACCAGTTCCAGGTCATTGACGCACACTATAGTCAGTTCATTGAATGACTGTGCACATTTTTACTCTGAGCGTGACACGATGAGAGCTCATGTGTCAAACAAAGCGGGTGTTGTCATGAAATGATAGTCACAATACAGGAGCTGAATCATAACTACGCATGCTAGATCTAACGCCCTCTCCCCTCTGGAGGCAACGAGGCTGACATTCCACCTGAGTGAACTCTCGATGTTCGTGTTGCTGCCAACACAACTTGCAGCTCGCCTCGGTCGCAGAA
The DNA here is from genome assembly GCF_051991245.1 of Festucalex cinctus. Lineage (NCBI taxonomy): Eukaryota > Metazoa > Chordata > Actinopteri > Syngnathiformes > Syngnathidae > Festucalex > Festucalex cinctus. The sequence continues at coordinate 19,226,368 of NC_135417.1, forward strand.
CATGAGGCAAAACGCCAGAAAGGTAAAGATTGAAACATACAGAGGCTGGCTTCAATATGCTCCCAGAGGAGAAGCAACCAGACTAAAACATTGGAGTGGTTTTGAACTAGTTTAAAAGATTTGCACATTGCTTTAATGTTTTGAACTTTTAGGCAATCCTTTTTAAAGAAAAACAAATTTCTCCTGGGGTCAGAGAGCACGGGGGAGCCCTGGTCAAGACCCGTCTATGTTTCCCTCCACTGCAATGGTTCCTCAGCGTTTGAAGGCAGATTTCTTTACAATAACATTCTTAATCAAAGCCTGATTTCACTTTATTTGAGACTGTCTCGACTTCCTTTTGGTGGAGTGGAAGTGACATAATTTCTAGGATCTCTTTCCCTGTGGCCTTGATCACAGGGAAAGTGGCGAAGTGGTGTAAACTACCAGGTGGTGGAAGTTATGGTTAAGCCTCGGGGTGGAGAACTACTATATAATCCCCTGAAGCAGCACGGGCATTAGAATAAAGTACCTTCAAGTTTGAGCCGCTTTGTAAGCTGCCTGGCATGAAATGGAAACCTTTTAAGTTGCAGTCAACTTAAAAGCCCGCTTTACATTCTTAGTATTAGTTTCAGTCTCAGTGAGTCGTTAAGAAGGACTGGACTGAACTTCATTACGGTCAAAATTGTTTGGTGGTGCACTTACTGGAAGTCTGTGTTGTGCCTCAGCACCATCTGTGAGGACTGTTTTGTTATTTCAACACTTTTCTCTCCTTTAACCTCGTGGACCCTCCCTCCTCTCTGCGCACGTTATCACGCTTGTGGCTCAACTTGACCTTTAAGACAGACATCATAACAGTGTCTCTCCTCAAACTTCAAACGGCGAGTCGGCGACTACGTTAAGTCAGCACAGCTCTGACTCGAGCAATGAAAAACAAGAAAACAGCGTTAACAGAAATTGAACACGTAAGACAACAAGAATGAAAAATGCAAAGCTGTTTTGCCTCTTTCGGACTTAATCCAACTTTTGTGACACAGAAATAAAAGACAGTCTGCCAGATGTGGTGGCTTTTAGCCCAGGAATTAAGCCAGATCTTGCACTCACATTCAATAAAGGGAGAACCTACCAGGAGAAAGCCTTATTGTTGTAAGATTTTTTTTTTTTTTAAAGAATGTTAATGGGGATACTGTTGATGATGAACTGACACAACTGTATAAGAAATGCTTCCAACATGAGAGTAACGATGAGGCCAGTAGGCCAAGAGCATTGTGATTGACAGCTAAATGAAAATTGGAGCGGAAAAGTTGAGTATACAATTAAGCACTAAATTATTCATACCCTTGCCAAATTTCGAGTTTCTCAAGCGACTCAAAGTCATGTGGTGCTGAGCCCCTGAGATGATCTGAGTCGGGTTTTAAAATGCCTTCCTCAAGGGCACCTTGACAGCAGTTGGGAATCAAACAAAAATCTCTCCAACAACAAGCTGAACCTTTAATTCCAAAAAGCACAAGTCCTAACAAATGATCGACTGCCTCGTCCAATGAACTCCAGCACTTGTGCACGACTGACTGGAATCATTTGCCAAAAGCTAATCTTCGATATTAGAGTTCATTAGAGTTTCCAAAGTTGTATATTGAGTGAGAAATAAATGTGAAAGTCCAATCGCAAACCATTTCTCTGTTGCACAAATCCTTGGGGAGATATCGTGATTATGGTTAAATGATGGTGGTTAGTTAGCTTCCAGCACATGACTGGACCCAGCACAATGTATGTGTCACAATGATCTACTGAGGGATTACGAAACTAAATGGTTGAACGTAATCACACAGAGCATGTTCACGCTGTGAGTGCGCTCAAGTGTATACTGTCTGTCATACGGACACTGAGTTAGTTTCCTGGCTTTGTAACATGTCCACGATTCCAAATCATTTGGAGATTGTGAGTACAGTCACTTTGAAAACTAAGCTTTTTATACATTACTCAACAAACTAACAACTAATTTTAGAATTTTATGATGATGATTAAACTCACCAGCGGTTGCGTTCTTGTGAACTATAGCTCAAATCTAAAATTCAGGTTTGCTAGACTTAGGACTTAGGACTGCTAGATATTTAATTCATTTTGGGAAAAAAATGACCCATGTTTATGGAATGTTTTGTAGTACACTATGCCATAGAAAACACTGATTCGAAAAGTAATCTCTATCAATCCCATTGAGGGTACTCATTTAAGTTACACACTAGGTACATGTTGCTGCCTTTTGCAGGTTCACAGCAGCCAGTGACACAAAACCCATCCACTGTCAGTCCCAATCCCAGATATAATATAATATTGTTAGGTTGAGTCAGGTACAATAAGGTATAAAAATGGTGCCAAAAAAATTATGTCAATGACTGGCTGTGGCAATCCCCGATTGATCAAGCCAGAAGCCACAACCACAGTTGTACAACTGCGTGTTTGAAACAACAATTTTTATTCCCTTCTTTTAGATATCAAACAAGCCATTCTTTATTATCATAAAGGCCAGAGATGGGCGCATCAATCAATAGTCTCAATTAATAGTGCACTCTTCCATCATTGTCAATCTGTCAATATTTCAAGCCGAACCAAACTGTAATCGACAATCAGCCATTCAAACAAAACGGCATCCGTCAATGACTGACACCTTCCGTCAATATCGACAGATTGCCCACCTCTAATAAATATTTACATGCAATCAATATTCCGTTCAAGGTCAAAAATCCGGTTTGTGAAACATTCAGGACGACCCATTTACAGACGTGAGTGGACAGAGTTACTGCCGCATAAAATGGTAGTCTGATCTAAACCGTGACACGCTGACGTCATTACACAAATAGATTACATTTCCACTATGAACTTTCAACGGTCAATAAGAGACATTATATTCATCCACACTAATAAAGCTCCTCGCTCCAAAAGTGTGGTTCTGCCCTGCGTTACCATGTTTCCCCATTTTTGTTTACCTCTGCTTGTGAAGTACCAATGGAACTTAAGATACATGCACGTACAAATCACTGTATTCAAGTTAGGCTCCTTTAACGAGTGGAAACGTAAGTTGGCCGTCACACATACTGTATAAGTAGTTCAGACCCAGATTCATTATAAATAGAATAGCGCATTTGCAGAAGACAAACCCAAGTTCCGTTCAAAGGTGGTAAACCAGATATGCGTTTATATGACTAAATATTCAGGTTAGAAAATGAGTAACCCAGGGGTCTTCTTCAGGTTTTTTGAAAGGGCTATAGACTGCATGTAAACGTACTACTGAAAATAAAATAAAAAATAAAAAAAGACATATCTAGATCTCAGATCCATGAATGACTGATTAATTTGCATTTAATTCCAAATCACATTGATGACAAGGCTTAGATCAACATACCATGCCACTGGATGTATTTATATCAATGATTAACACATGATGACCTTTTGATGTTTTTCTTCCATAATACCAAATATGGAAGGGTCACAATGATGAGATGAAAGTCGACAAACATCCAACTTGGACCGTGAATGGCCTCATAAGATTGGTACCACATGATACACATCTTTGTGGTTGCTACGGAAATTATATGCAAAAAATAACACCAGACTAACATACTCAGAAATGGTGGTAACTTCTGAGAGGCACCCGCCTTTAAATGCTAATAATAACTGATGAGTCAATCAAACAAGCAGATGCTTTCATAGCTCTATGTCACGTCTTACGTCTGCGTCATTTTATCCTGTCCCAGGAGAAATGATTTGTTACAAGAACTTCTGTAAAAGGTGGAGAGATTTGAGTCAGTCATAACCCAAGCTATGATGATCAACTTTGTTGACTCCCTTGGTTTACACATGCTTACATATTACTGAGATGCTTCAAGTGTCAGCATGAAAAGAAGAACAGCAAAATAGATTGTGTCACACATTCTCTACCACGTTCCCAATCTGTTCATAATTTTGTCTCATACACTCTACTCGCAAACTATATAAAAAAAAAAAAAAACAGAGGGGTAATTGCTTTATTTTTTATACAGACCGAAAATATTTGGTTTTACATCAAAAGATAATTAAACAAGAGGACAGTATTTCAGTTTTTATTCCAGAACAACTTAGATGGCATAATTTCGATATACTGGACATACAGGAAAACGAACGACCACATTCTAGGTGAGCAAAATTACGCCAACAAAACAGACTTAGAAACAGATTAAAATTAAAAACATACTATTTACTCCTCTTTAGCAAGTACAATGAATGTGCAGAAGTGTTCAAATCTGGAGAATGACTTGGCAAGTCCAAATCTTCGACTTCTAGCCCCTGATGAACTCTTTTCTGTCTGTGAGGACTGATCCGTTATCATGCTGCATGATGAAAGATCTCCCAATCAGAGTTTAGTTGGCATCTTTTCTTAAATAATCAGACAAAATGGTCATGTAGAGTTCCGAGTTCATTTAGCGGCTGCCATCATGTGTTACATGATGAATGACGATGGAGTGAAAAATGACATCGTCTCCGTTGTGTATCACAGATGAGCATGTAGAATCGGGATCATGAGCACATCATTTCTTTCTTCAAATTTTAGCATTTCAATAACTTTGGTTATTTGTCTCATCAGTCCATATAACATTTTTTAGGCTTGTTTGTGTATTTATTTTTTTCTAATGAGTGATTTCCATCTATTTTTTGTGTGTTGACTTCATTTCAAGTTCACCATTTCAACTTCTGCCTTCTGGAGATTGTTGCATTGTTTTAGGGTATTTCTTTAACATCTCTCAGAATGTTTCTGTCATTTGCTGTTCCCACAAGTAGTTTGATTCTTCTTCAAGTCATTCAAATGATTCTAATGGCAATGGCTAGATATACAGGTACTACAACTTTGCGGAGATGCTGAACATAAACTTTCCCAAAATTACAGCAGAAGATGAAGCTGCACTTTTCATCATGCATAGTGACATTTTGTGAAATAGTTTTGTGAATTATGTATTACTGTTAAATGAGTGTTTTCTTTGTTGTGTATAGTAGTTTTGCGTTTTACATATTTGTTATGTGTCACGTCGTTTTTGCGTACGTCATTGAGTCAGGTTAGTATTCTTTTTAATGATCACCTTGTGTATTTTTACTGTGAATTGAGAGAGAGAATAGAATAACGGTACATTAAAAATAAAATATGTACATACGACATAGTATTAAATTTTCCACAATAAAACATTTTTGAATTATAAAAATGATATGAACCACATACTAAAAAAAAAAAAAAAGCATACGAAACAGAGGCATGTGTTTCCTGGTGAAATGACTTTGAAACCACTTAGCTGGCCTAGCCACCTAACAAATTAGAAACAGGTTCACAAGAACATGAAAGAATTTGGATGATTGTGCTCTGGAAGAGAAACACAATGTTGAATGGCAGGAGGAGGGGAAAAGACAGTAAATGAAAAGCGAGAGCCGGCATTATCCTTGCCAGGGCAGGCAGGGCTCACCAGTGTAACATAAGGGAACTATGATTGCACGGACATCTGGCTGCAATACTTCTTCCCTCCAGAGCTCCCTCTATCTGACAGAACAAGATTTCTCTCCCGCTTCCAGGGTTCCAAGAGATGCAGACAAAGAAGGTGCTTGCACCAAACACAGGCAATATACATAAGTGAGGTTTAAAAAAAAATTGGGGGGGATTATTATTTTTTTAATAATCAAAGTGGAAAAAAAAGCTCAGTAAGAGTTTCACCAACATTATTAAAATCAATTATTGTACTGAGTAATGGCATGGCCAAATACAAACACCCCCAACTCCAGCCATTAACGTCATCGAGCCATCAAACAAGCGGCACATTTCAGAAGTTAAAGGGGAAGTGAACCATAAACATTTCTTGCTAATATGTTCTATGTTACCTCACTAATCTAAACATTACATTGTGATTAATATTACATTTGTGGAATATGAGTTATGCAGCAAAAGCCAGTCATTTTTTATCTATCTCAGCTGGACAGCCATTTTGCCACTTGCTGTCGACTGAAGATGACGCCACAGTTGCTCAAAGCTCAGGCAACGTCCAATCACAGCTCACCTTTCTTCTGAAGCTGAGCTGTGATTGATTGTTACCTGAGACCTGGGCAACATTGACGTCATCTTCAGTCGACAGCAAGTGGCAAAATGGCTGCCTTCTGATATTGATATAAACTGCTGGATTTTGCTTCTTATATTAACTCATTTTCCACTAATGCACTATTAACCAGAATACCGTATTTAGACTAGTGGGTCTGTCTAGTTTAGTGTATATATCGGTGTAAGAGAGGATATTTCATTACAAAAGCCCCACTGATTCTGTAACAGTGAGTTGGAAGTGCAAACAGCGTGCGAAATAAATAAATAAATAAATAAATAAATAAATAAATAAATAAATAAATAAATAAATAATCCGTAACTAGCAGATAATTCAAGATGTTTTAAAGTTTAATTGTTTATTTTATTATTATTATTTTATTTTATTATTAATTTTTTTGTATTGTCACTTGACTGTCAACCAGTGACAGCTTTTCCTGGATAATCTTGAAAATGAATTCTTACCCGATTTAGTCTATCATGTATTTCTTTAAAAAAAAAAAAAAAAAAAAAAAAAAAAAAAAAAAAAGTAAATTGAGGTCACAAAAAAAAAGAAAGAAAAAAACTGCAAGTGTTTCATAAGCAATGACAAGATTGTCAAAAAAGATATGAGCGGAGTGAAAACAAAAGACTTCAGTCACAGTAGGAGACTTTATTGTGTGGCTGACATCATAGCCCAATTTGATTTGAGGAACTTGTTGGAAGATGGATCGCAATTGCTTAAATCTGGAGTCACAATGCAGCAGAGTCATTAACGGGACTTTTGTCATGTGGAGTTTGACCAGAAATGGTTTTGCTGCCCAAACACAGTTAAAGCCCTTTGTTGTAGATTCAAGGCCAGGAACTTGGCAGGGAAGAGCAAATATTTTTATCCTTTCATTTTTAAAATGCTAACAGATTGACATGTTTAAAAAATTACAAAGGAAAAAGATTCTCAAAGTTCAACTCTCATCAACATGATAATTGAATTAATTCCCCACGTCAGAAAAAGAGCACTTCCTGTGGGACAAACTACAGAGGGAGTTGAATTACTTCAACACATAAACTTATATACACATACTAGCAGCCATGACAGAACAATGGATCATCTGATATACACCACGAAGTCATAATACAATCTCGCAGCAAATCAGAGAGAGAAAAACAAGCCTCCTAAGTAAATATTGGGCTGATAGAATTTAGAGTGATGAGAGGGATTTAAGAATATTGAGATAAAACAGTAAAATGGGGGTGGTGTTGAAGGAGACCGACTGTCCTCATTCTATTTTTCATGAAGTTTGGCTGTACAAGTTGAGGGAAGGCGCTGGGGAATGGAATGGATTGTTTTCTTAAAAGGTTGGATGGTGAACAAATGGTGAGTTGTGGAAATGTGTATAGAATAATGTACAATCAATCACTACCAATCACTACTTTACATTGTTGGAAATGTTAAATACAAACGATTCATCCCTAATAAGTACTCAACAAGCACCCATGAGAAACATTAACACTGTAGTCAAAGTAAAGATTAGTTTAAAATATTGCTCCCCTCGCTCCATTGTACTGCAGAACCAAAACAGAGTACCACTTTTGTTGCCATGGCGACCAGGGTTGACGTTAGGGTGTTGGCAAGTGTGAAATTAATTGTACTTTCATTGAGCTAGGACTTCACCAAGCCGTTGAATTACATTACAATTAGTTTAGTTGGCCGGAACAACTTTGCTCCGGGTACCACATACTTACAATTCATATGGTTAATAGTACTTCATGTTTATAGTGCTTTTCCACCTAACACGGCTCTCAAAGTGCTTTACATTCGACTACTCATTTACCTACTGATAACGCAGCATCAGGAGCAACTGGGAGTTCAATATCTTGCGCAAGGATACTTCAATGTGGTCACAATGGCATGGGATAGAACCCACAACCCTTTGGGTTGCGAGACGACCACTCTACCACTGACCCACACCACCCCATTTGCATATTATAATCGTAGTCTGAAAATATTAGACCGCAAGTCACAATATCTTGGATTATATTAACACCATAAGCATAGTTGCTTAATATGTTAATATTAATGTTAATGTTAATATGCATATGACTGAGAACGCTTACGGGCATACAACGTTAATGTAATCCAAAATATAACGAGTTTTGTTCTAATATTTTCAGAAAATGATTTGACCAGGCATATCCATGTGCATATACATTTTGGTGACAACCGGTCACGGTTTTAGTACATTAAGTGTCGTCTTATTTTCGTTCTACAAGTCAACTAAAAGAGGCAACCTTACAACGTAAATAGTATAAAAATATTACAAGTTTCGTTCCAATATTTTTGGGACATTTATAAATATACTGTACATGTGCGCATACATTTTGGTGACAATTGGTGATGGTTGTCCTACATTATGCAACTGTACCATTACGGTTGCACTTGCTTCATATATGAATAACTATAGGCAACCATCCCCCACAACCACCCCCCCCACCCCCCCATTTTCCTTGTTCACCCTCTATATCCACTGTACTTTGCATTTAAAATGTTATTGATCATGTTTGTGCAACCACAAAATAAAAAGTCACGGTAAGGTTCAAAGTCAACAATATTCCACTGTCTGATCTTTAGGCCAAGTAGCAGCTCCACTTTGTGATGAAGGACCTTTACTCAAAGAACTTCCAAGCACTCATTTTCCCACAATGGTTAATAATGTTCGTCTGGGGATTGAACCAATGACCACTATTGCTCACACTCCAACTATTAGACTTTCGCGGAGCAGCAATCACATCAAAGGAGTCAACCATGTAAGCCTGCCGGTGGAGTAAATCACTATTTATTCGAATTCTGATAATTCCTTGTAGGTACTTAAAAGTCCAAAATCCTGGGGGCTTTCTACGCCCCTCTCCCATCTTAACCACATGAACCGCAAGGATTTTCATCAGCCAGGCTGCTTCCTGTACTGAGTAGTCAGATATTTCAACTATCCACACCACACGCCAGAGTCGTGAAAAACAACAGGGTGGAGTTGAGAGGAATTGATGTTACGTGCTTATATGTATAAAAGTATGTACAGAAGAACGCAATGATGAGTTTTTAATGGATGCTGTTAATCACTAGATGGCTCATAGTCTATGATAAATATACATTGCCTTGGTTGGTAAATGCTAGGGTGTGAAGGCATGCGGGGGTTTGACTAGCAAGACTCGACATTTCGCGCTGACAGTCTCCAGATATTTGATCACGTTGTGTAGGTGTGTGTAAGGGTCAGGTAACAGATGACCTGAAGAACGTGACTGCCTCATTTATCCTTTGTAATGCAATTTATATGTATGATTGGCAAAAGAAACAGGGGGGTAAGAAAAAAAAACAACAAAAAACACAGGAGCACTGAGAGGGAATGTGACCTGAGTCAAGGTTCGCGTTACACTGAGAAAACACACTGCTGGTGCGTTCCTTGGGAGAGAAGTGACAGATATCCAGAGGTATGTCAAAATCATTGGAAATGTCTGGTTTGACTGCTCGGATTCAGACGCATTACTCACTTCACTCTTAAACGTTAACACTAGACATTCCTCCTAGAAGACAAGCACAGAGCGAGTTGCTCCTTCGACTTCAAGGAATTTCTATCTTTCGTAACTCTTAACAAGTATATCGATTAGGTGAGAACAGGCAAAGTCCTGTTAATAATGCTGCATTTTCGCTGCATTGTCCAAGTTTTACTTGCCTTGGCTTCAGGAGGTGGTAGATATTTTGTCTCAAAATTGTGCTGTGGGAAACTGCAGAAATCGTCATCGTCCTGAATTTACTTTTAGGCATGTGGCTGTTGGAAACTCTAAGGTGGTTCTTGTTGGAGGTACTGAACACCAGTTTCCTATGCGCATTCATCAAACCCTTTATTGACATATAAAATGTGATTTGGTGAACAAAACGAACAGGGAGGGTAGCCTTTTCATCGAATCTGCCTCTCTTTCACCTTGAATTCAGAAAGTGCTGTATTCTTGTATTACTAATCTCCATGCAATTTAAGGAAGTAATCCTTTAGTTTTGCTCAACTTGGCATTACCAATCATGCAGTGAGGACACTGACTTCCATCACTCAATTCTATTTGTAGAACACTTTTTTCCCCTCGACAAACATTCGGGATTATAAAACACGCAACGTGCCATCACAACAGTCACAAGTCAACAAGGCGGATGTTGTGGCATTCTCAGATGAACAATTTAAGGATTGGATAGATTATTCTCTGTCCCTTTGTTTTTTGTTTCTCTTTTCCCAGTAGATTTGACAACTTAATAGTTTCTTTGATTATTCTATTCCATTCTGCCCCAAACCCCATCAATTCCTCCCATTGCCAAATTGCGTTCTCAGGGGAACTACAGAGGAAGACAGAGAATTTAAGAGAAGGGGACCAATAGTTTTACAGCAGAAAATGAAAGTTCACATATGTGTGTGCCTGTGGGACATTTCTGCTGGGACACAAACATCATACCAGAGTCATGACGAAAGGTTGAAGGACCCAACCCTCATGCACAGGAAGAATAGTTTTGAATAAGAGGGGTGGAGACAATCTACATGGAAAAAAGCTTGGTCAGAAAAAGGGCATGGGCAAGATGCTCAGTATGTATGTTTAAACCCCGTAGAGGGACTGACAAAGCCAGTGAACCAGGAAGTGCTATCATGTTATTGAGTATGTGCATGTGAGTGTGTCTTAGTGAAAGGTGTGCTGATCGCAGCTTCTGCGGAAGACTGCTTAGTCATCGTGTTTTACTGTTCTCCTGACGGTCAATAAACAGCTGAAAAGTGCATCAGCCACTTCTCTCTCTCTCTCTTTTTTTTTTTTTTTTTAAACAGATGCATGGGGGGCATTACAGTAAGTACTACTATAAAAACCCAGAATAAATGGTCACTTTAAAAAAAACATTACCCAATGGCTCCCAAAATTAAGATATAATTTCTGGCATCCTGGTTGTGATATAAGGAAAAACATGGAGATTACTTTACAATTGGAATTGAATGAGGTGCAAAGGTCATTCGCTATTAAAATGAATTCATAAGAACAGTAAAGAAAGTAACACTGTACTGCACTGCACAAGTTCTTGCAATGTGATGACACAGGATGTTCGGGGAGATTAATGGCTCATCATCTTCACTTGTTTTAGAGACTCTCCAAAGCAGCATGGGATGCAAGCAAAATAGCACAACCAATTAAGACTGTTGGGAAACGATTTGCAAAAGCAACAAAAACAGACCTCCAAGCAGTCATTTAAGAAATACAAGCCTTTCTTTTATCAGTTTGATTATTTGTGTAACCCTGAAAAATACTTAAGTGTGTGTCCTAAGGCGGACATATGGGCACACATTTATCATCAGCCTTAATAAGTTAGCTGATTGTTTTGGCAGACTCGCACTTAACTTATTTATCGACTTTCACAAATCATGCTCGTCTTGAGAACACATTTTTAATATGCCGTATCACGAACGCATGATAAAAATAACATATGACAAAAGCATCCTGGAATCGCATTATTTATCATTTGGACAATGTTTCTTCTGAGACATCTTGAAGTTACAGAGGTCATTTTGACTCACTTCAGACATGAGATGTGATGTTTGCCGTGCCAATATGCCAGATTGCAAGTTCCCAAGTGGGTGTTTGAAATGATGTAAGAGCACAACTTAACCAGAGTGAATGATTAATACAAGTTGACTTACTGACTTACTGTGAGTAATTATAGCAATGTCTTTACTCAAGGTTGACTTTCTCACACTTGTCGTAGAGTACATGAGCCCACACGTTTACGCTCTGAACAGCCAAGCCCACCCTCCACTCAACCTCAAAACCACAAAGGGTTAAATATCATCAATCTTTTTTTTTTTTTTTGGACCAACATTGTCTGGGCACGGGCAGAAACATGAAAGAAACAGAGCTTTGTTTGGAACAGTATTTACCTTTTTGAGTTTATATTGTCAAAAGCTATAGAGGAGCAAATTAACAGATCAACATCAAACCACAATTTTGACACCTTCTGTTAAGAGTTCCAACTGCATGTATGTAAAAGAAAGACCTGGCTATAAAATGATCGGTCATCAGAGAATAATCACTTCTGGAATGGATGGCAAGTAGTAGTTAGCATGTCTGCCTCACAGTTGACAGCTTGGGCCTTCCTGTGTGGAGTTTTCATGTTCTACTTTTACTTGTGTGGGTTTTCCATATTCCAAACACGTGCATGGTAGATGACTCTAAATTGGCTTTGGGTGTGAATGCGAGTGTGAATAGTTGTTTGTGTGCCCCGTGATTGATTGGTGCCCAATTCAAGATGTTCCCCACTCATTGTCCAAAGTCCGTTGGGATAGGCTCCAGCTCCCCCACGACACTAAAGAGAACAAGTGGTATCGAAAATGGATGGATTCATGGATGGATGGATGTCAACATACTGTGTGAACTCACAATGGTATGATGTCATACCTCATGACAGAAACACAAACCAGAAAGGAGAATTAACTGTAGTTAGGGTTGACACAAACAAAAAGCAAACTAGTTTGCTTTTGAGAACATAATTTATTGTGGGAATGCTGAAGCATATGTTAGTGAATTTTATTCTCCACACTTTTTTTTGCCACGTAACAACTCTGACATAATACTTCTGATTACTCTGTTCAAGTTTCAACTTGCTTATAAAATCCACGCCTCCCGGGGTATTTATTGTCTGATTCCACATTACTTAGTATTTAGTATTTGCTAAATTTAACGTTTAATATAAACTTTTCCCCATTCATTTTCAATGGGACAGGCATTGAACTTTTTTTAAGTAGCACTTTCCACGCCCACTTCCATACATATAACTTATCATAATTACCAGGTGTCTGATACTGCTTGGTGGCACAGTTGGTAAAGTGCATTGTCCAGTAAAGGTTATAATTTCATAATTTATCCCTCAATTTACTTCATAAGCATTCCACATGCATTCAAATCTTAGCATTCAGCTATTAGCATTCGGCTCTCAGCATTCCCACACAATTTCTCCAAGAAATTGAATTTAGCCTAGTTGTGTTTGTAATTGGGAATGTGCTGACTGCATGTGGCACATGCAAAGATGTGCACTCAATTTGGTAAGAGCATTGCGACAGAAATGTGCCACATCCATGAGTGAAAGAATCTAAATTTGTTAAGGGTCTCAGAATGAGTGCGTTAATTTTGAGTTAATTTAAAGCTCCCCTAACGGCGCTAATTTTTTTCACGCACAATTAATGACCACCCCTTACTTGGAAAGTCTGTACTGGGGGAATTCCAGTCACAACGCAGCATTCGTCCAGGTCAAAATTTAGCAGTAATAAATTTAATAATAATGCATAATTTGTGGAGACTGGGGTCAAGCTGTATTTTACAATTTTAAAAATATGCAGAATTTCACAAGTTACTTCATGTTAAATAGCTCTTAATATGAAAAGAAAAATGCACCGAGCTGTCACCAACATCTTACAAATCAATTATGCCATCTAGTGGCAGACAAATGACCTAAACACAAATTCATATCACATTCGATTTTTATAATACCGTCCATCTTTTGACTACATTTCATAAATATTATGAAATTACTGTATCAATGAATAAAAGATGCAGCCATATTTCTATTAGTTCCACTTTTTGTTAACAAGAGTATGAAAACGTCAAATAAAATACAAATATTTTATTGTACATTTAGAACAGACATAAAATTTGCGATTAATCATGCGTTAACTATTGAAGTCATGTGATTAATTACAATTAAATATTTCAATTGACTGACACCCATAACATTTAGACATACAAGAAAAACAAAAAAACAAAAACAAAAAAAACCTCAATTAATCGATTGTATATTTTAATCATAGTTATTAAAGGAATATGTTAAATTCCCAGGCCTCATCTGGGAACATCTTTTATATACCTAAATAATGACCAGTTTGTTGTTCATCACAGTATCAATTAAATGCTATGCTATGATATAGATAACATCTCTTATATAAACTGTATACATCATGTAGAAGTTGTAAAAACGAGCAAATTCACAGAGCTCTGAGATGTCAGGTACTTCCCAGCTTTTGTGTGTTTGTGTTACCTGGGGAGACTTGTGGGATCTCCAGCTGTACTGGTGGCTGTGGAGGCTTGCCAGCAGCACATTCTCATCTGTGTCCACCTGGCCAAAGCGCAGAGTCTCATGGGTATCATTGCAGATGACATAGTGGCTGTAAACCAGCTCCTCAGCCTCTGCGTTTCCATTCTGTGAATGAGCAGTGCAATTGTGGTTAAAGGTTTGAGCGAAGACTGGATTGATTAACTAGGAAGGTGACAGAAAAGAGAACGCGCTTAGGCCTGCAATCATGAATTGTGCCCTGCTTGCGAGTCCATTTACAACATCGCGCTAGCAGCGTAACTTAAAAAAAATAAAAAATAAAATAAAAATAAAAAATCAGATGTTGCCAGGTCAGCTGTGAGTCAGTAGGAGATTGCGGTGATTTCATCTGTGGGAGCAACATAACCTCAACAGGGGAGTAAAACAAATCACAGGCTGACAGCTAACCAGGATACTGCCTGGAATGAACTTGAGAGCCAAATATACATCTTGGTTTCGCTACTTCAGAAATACTTGACTTTCTCACATTCTATTTCCTAAAATAGCACGAAGCACCAATTGTTCAGGTAACTCAAATAGTAAATAATCATAATGTATAATTCAACCACTAGTAAAGTATTATGAGCTGTGCAGGCTGACATTTCATTTGTTGTTTCAGCAATCCTATAATGAGCATATAGAATTATTTCTCAGCCCTTGTTAGGATAGAACAAAAAAGTCAGGTAATTGCAAACAGCAGTTCTATTATGTACTCAGGACTATTTTGATCTATATAGAAAAAAAAAGGATTAAACCAAGAGGGTGCTTGAGTTGGGGAGTCATTGTGAATTTAAATCCACGGATCAATTAGAAAACCAAGATGTGTCATGCAGAGATTGATGCCTTGTACTCATATGTCCCTTTGATGGAATTAAACACAGCTTATAGGGAAAATGCAGTACTATGTACAATTTATATGATTATTTAAGCTCTATTCAAAGCATTTGGGATCTCTCATGCACACCCCTCCCAGCATGTAGTTCAGAGAGCTTATTTACTGCTGCCCCGCTACTCCGAAAAATGATAGACTTTCAAATGGCGGAAGGGTTGGTGGTTATAAGAGGCTGGCAGTAAAAGCTTACAGTCTGACTGCCAAGCACGTTTAAGGTCCTGAGGTTGTTGAGCCTATTGAAAACGGATGGGAAAGTTTAAACCATTGAAACAGCACGTGATGATGGATAGAAAGACAGAAAGAGAGCGAGAGGGAGAGAGGGAGGCGATTAAGAGAGAAAGAGGGCAAAAGAAGTTACATAGAAATGGGACAGCTGCACTGGTTTCGACTCCACTTCCAGTTTTACAGTGGAACAGTATCTGTGCTCCCTATCAAATCTGACACTGCACGTTTACAAACTTCCTGGTGCCATCTTGCTAATCCCGCTCTTTGATGGTATCGTATTTCTGCTCACAAGTCAACACGATCGGCACGTCACAACACTTCCTCCCGTGATTGTGATCACTTCTTTTCTATCCAGTGATTTTAAGTGTCTAAACATGAGGAATGATACATTTGAAAAGAAAATAAATCCTTCTTGTTAAGTAGCGCAAGATGAAATGACAACTCCTGTGAGCTTCTGCATCAGGACTCAAAGTATCGATTTCACTCATCAAGCCAGATACTATTACTTGAGCATTCAAGCTATGCGGGTGGCGCGTACACGCATGCCCATAAAATGTCTGGAATACAAATTGTAAATAATGATACCCACTCAAAATAAGAACACATAAAATATGAAACTAGAGAGAGAGGCCTGTAAAACGGACATAAGGAAACAATTGTTACATCGACACTCATCAACATTTGGTGTTGCCAACCAGATGAGCATAAAACGTCAGTAAATCTCCACTCCATTGCACAGCACTCTCAGCATTGCCCGTCTGCATTACAAACGACATTCACATTATGAGCCCTACGGCACTTTGACTTCAATTTCAGTTGCCAGCAGAGGGCAGTAGAATGTCAACGTGTTAGCCCCCTGAGATGGATGAAAATGAGCAGATGCATCTTCTTAATTGTTATTCCAACAATACACAATTAAACAGCACATTGTGTTCCCTGTTTAACTATTTTTACTTATTTTCTAGGAGTATTTTGTAGCTTTCTATATTGAGCGACACTCCTGCCATTTTTGCATTTGTTGAATGTCACAAATAAACACTACCATTTTATTGTTCTAAGAACGCACATTGACTCAAAATCAATCTACAAATGATTGACTTGATGATCAAGCTCTTAGTTACTTGCGCTATGGAAACATGCACAAAACATTTTACATCCATTGCTGTACTATTCACTTATATTCAAGATATATTCTCCGCTGCAGATAATAAAGGTGCCACCATTGTCAATCAAACCAAAATGTTAGTTTTCATTTGTCATGAGTTACCTCAAGACAAAACCTAACCTTTCTTAAACTGCAGTCCTTGGTTCAGTGCTCATCTTCACCAAAAAAAAAAAAAAAAAAAAAAAAAAAAAAAAAAAAAAAAAAAAAAAATTCTGATTTGTTGATTTAAAATAAAGGGGTGTCCCAAGGCTCAACCTTAGGACTACTTCCCTGCTCCATATATCTCGATTACCAGTGACATTTAGTTATACACATCAGATCAGTATATGCTACAAAGTAAGTCTTATCATCAGTCTGACTTAGGACAAAAATTGGCTGCTACATAATAAACATCTACCAAAAAAACATTGTATTATATGCTCATTGTCACCGGCAAATTTGTTATACTTTGTAATAATGGCACTCATCTAAATTAAGTTCATCAGTTACTTCAGATTCAGAAATGTCATTTAAGTCATAAAACACAAATTGCTAACTGTAAAAGTCAACTATGGAATTAATGCCTTACCTCATTAAGAAACTTGCTACACAACTAATACCCCCAATCACAGATTATTGTGATTTTTTTGTTTGTTTGTTTTTGGGCTGGGTTATAAAACATCAAAATTTAATCTTATGTCTTTTGGCATTCCTTGCACTAGACTTATCAGGATTCTTATTCTTATTGATGGCACTTTTTCTAACGAGCTACTGGTACAACGAATAATGCACTTTTTGGTTTTGTTGTACTGTTGACTGTATTTTATTTTATGTCCCGTTGTGCTTCCTGACTTTTTTTTTTCTGCCTGGGTTTGTTCTTTTTGGCTTTTATTTTGATGGTTGCAATATATGATGGGACCTCCTCAAACACGAGACTATACATCTCAAGGGGTTTATCCTAATAAAAATGTACAACATCTGTGAGCCGCACTGAGGAAGCCGAGAAGCACCTCTGATCTCAATATTCTTCTATAGATGGCTAGCACCCATACATCTGACTACCGGCAAAACTCTTTTGACATGTTGTTTCAATTGGCTAAGGAAGACACACTATGGGCACACAGTTTGTGTGTGTGTCCGGGTATGCATGTAGACAAAAGAGAACAACTTTTGCATATGAAGAGATTTTGTGAGAAAATTCATAGTGCCAAGCTTTTGTGTGGCTTTCTCCCAAAGCCACTTCCCTGAGGTTGAGGGGCAAAGAGAGGAGGATGGAGAATTGAAATTGGAGGCTTGAGGTTAAAATTTAAGGGGGCTGAGGTCGGGGCCATATGGGGCAACTGAGTTCAAGGATACAGATAAAAAAAATAAAATAAAATAAAATATATATATCAATATATATATATATATATATATATATATATATATATATCTCAATATATATATATATATATATATATATATATATATACATATATATACATATATATATATATATGAAGTTGACATATTAGCAGCATAGTTTCTGAAAAATATCAGAAACACACAAATATTAGGGGTGTGAATTGCCTAGTACCTGACGATTCGATTCGTATCACGATTGACAGGTCACGATTCGATTCGATACCGATTAATCCCGATACGAATTTATAAGTCGATTGTTGCGATTTTTTTTCATTCAAATTTAGAAAATACTAATCAGTACGCTTGTAGAGTGTAAGATTTATATGAAAATGTATTATTTATTAATCTGAAATTTCAGTCTTATAGAGGTTGTAATCTGTTTCATGTTTGAACAGCATTAAAATAAAATATTAAGGCTTAATGTTCCGTTCATATAACATTCTTCCATGCTCAAGGTGTGAATCCTAACCCGAAGTCAGACGTTTTGTTGAATATTTTTCCATTAAAAATGGAAGTTTAAAAATCGATTCACACACACACAAAAAAAAGAGGCAATAATGATAAGACGTTGAATCGGTAAGACTACCGAATGAACAATTCTGAGCTCTAAAAAAAAAAAATCGATTTTTTTTTTTATTGAATCGATTCGAGAATCGCGCGATGTAGTATCGCGATATATCGCCGAATCGATTTTTTTTTAACACCCCTAACAAATATCCTCCAAACTCAAAACCACAATCCTTACTTGCCATGAGACTGGCTGGCTTAATACTGTACATGAGTGTTTAAATGATCATTACAGCCAACTGAAAGCACAAAGTCCACTGTAAATAAAAAACAAACAAACAAGTAAATAATTTTGAGTTCATTTAACCAGTTTATTAAAAAAAAAACAATTACGCAAGCTTTGAGGAACTAACTCATGAACTTCAGGCTGGGAGACAGCCACTCTACCACCTGAGCCATGCCACTCTTGTCGCCTCCCACTATACAGCATTGCCGGTGTGTCCAAAATCAGACCAAAAATGGGTCTCTTGGAAGTAACGAGGATTCTGCCTGACACTAGGGATGTCACGATAAGGGCAATATCGTGATATCGTGATATGAAAACTGCCACAATATCGTCGTCGTCATGCTCACAATATTTAAAAGGATCACATCTGTTAAAAAAAAAGTCAGGATGATTTCCATTTGTGCGGTTCTAGCACCATCTAGTGGCTATTTTATTAGTGCAATTTAATTTTCATTAGGGATGTTTTGGCCTTCTATGTTTAAAATCGATGCTAATCGTCAGATGAAGGGGAACCTAATTTGATTGTGAAGCGATCAATGTGTGCTTGCATTAGCAAGTAAGAGCCTCACTGTTGTTAACAGAGATTGTAGGTGGTTTATGTGCATTGCTGTTATGTACAAAAGCACAATATTGGGCTTTTTTTTAGTATGAGCTCTTTTTTTTAGAATATTGTGATCTTTTTTTAAATATCGCCCACACCCCCACAATATCGTGCTAATTATCGTATCGTGACCTTCATATCGTGATATCGTATCGTGATGTTTGGATATCGTTACATCCCTACCTGACACCATAAATATACTAACACACAGCAGGTGCGGCATGGCTCAGGTGGTAGAGTGACTGTCTCCCAACCTGAAGGTTGTGGGTTCGTTCCTCAACCCTTGAGTAGCCATTTTTAAATTTAAATAAACTGGTAAAATTTACTCAAAACTCTCTTTGTAATATTACTTAGAATTTCTGAGTGAAAAAACTTTACTAACTTTTTTTTTTTTTTTTTTAAAGCAAGTAAATATGACTCCTTTTTGATGGAGTGCAGATGGAAGTACACAGGTGAGGATTATTAACATTGGGAACCCATTTGCCTTGTATACTTCTGCCAGCAGTAAAGCTTTTGATGTTATTATGGATAGCACAGCAACCCATGTTGCCATGACAACAACACAGTGTATGGGCTGTATACAAATAAATTACAAGCATGTAAGAAAGCAGATGTTTTATGTATGTTTATTACTGTGCATCTGGAAGCGTTACAGCTGTTCGGGTTCTGGGGTGTGGTACGAGTCGACCATACATGGACTAATCGCATTAACTTATGTGGTAGCTGAGGAATCTTCTCTTTGGTTCAATGGTGACCCTGAAGGCCACATCACAACAGACCTGCCTGACATCTTTGAAACCAGGAACCATGAGAAACACAAAATGTTTACAACAAGTGAGGATACATCCTTCTGTTGTGGCGGGACAAAAGCTGTTAACATGTCCGACTAAGTAGGTGTTCAATTTGGATCACGTTTTATGGCATATGAACCGTGCGTGTGAAAGTGTGCACGTGAATGTCTAGGCTTTAGTCACAATGAAACACATGTTTAAAGCTCAGGTCTTCCACCATTTTGTGATTGACCTCTCACTATCCCCGTCTCCAAAACGACCATACCCACATGCGGTACCTCATAATTATGGTGTGTTTCCCCCTTGTGTGAAGCAAAGTGGTTGAAGTCGTTATGTACAAGTTCCAAGGTTGCTGCTGTTTAGTCCAATCAAAACAATACATAAACTCAACAACTCCACGAACCGACCCCAAGTGAATTTCAGAACATCCCGGTGGGATATGACATGAGCAAGTGGTCATGCTTGGCAAGTTAGGCAAAAGACATCAACGTGTCCAAAACACTACTTCAGTGCTGCAGTACGAGTTTCATTTGAGTGCTCATTCATACGAGTATTATTTATTGCAAAATTAACGGATAGAAATTGGAAATGTGCATTAGTCTGCACCAATAAAATAATGAAACCAATGCTCAAACATGGTCCATCATCCAACATACCTAATTAGAACTTTGATGGAGTAAAAACAACATTAAAATCACAGTTGAACGATTAATTTAAGACCGACTTGTGAGTATTTGATAGATTTTATTTTCCACAGGTAACGAGCACAGCTGTTTTTCTATATAAAACCCTCAAACAGCTAATATTTCTCACAAGTAAAACCATCAGGATCCTTCATGTCTCCAGAGGCCAGTATAATGAGTCAGCACAGCTGAGCAGAGCCATGCGAAGCCAGAGCGTCCCAAGTGTGTGAGCATGTATGTGTGGTAGAGAAGTGGGTGGAGGACCTGGGCCAGATGAAGTCTTGGCAGGTGTCATCACTCAAATGTTACAATATTTTCTTGGGCATTACTTCAAACGCTGTACACGGCTGTCTACCAGAGGCACTGGTGAGTGTTGAGAAAGGAAGGGCGACGAGGGCCAACGTGCTAAAGTCCTACAACAGGCACACTGCAGTCGTGTTTGGTTTACAACAAAAAGGACAGTCCCATTCTGTGCGTGCATATAGCGAGACATATAAAATCAAACTATTCTTGTGACCAGGTCCATTTTGTTCTGATTTCGTTTATCTGATATTCCACTTGGGACAGGAGAAAGGCAACTGATTTTGTGCATATTCTATATCAGGGCATATTGTATACAGTATTTTCTTGGGATTTCCCTGACTGAGTTAATAGGCCTGTACCATAAGCAAAAATGAGGAGAAGAAGCTCAAGTTGCTTTAATTGTTTCAATCAAGTCTACTGTTTGAATGTCAAGTAATGTAATACTATGAAAGTGCAACAAATTACTATTTTGTTTTGTTTACACAAATTACAGTCTCCAGCTCCCAAACTCACATCCACCGATTGACATTGCGGTTGAGACAGAGCAGATGTGAAGGAACACTAAAGGCTCACTAAAAGCAAAACAAAAACAACAACTCCATTTGGCCTGCTACTTAAAGACAGTAATAAGTAAAACATAACTGGGATATATCTTATTCTCATTTGACATACAGTTGAGCACAAAATTATACCTAACCTTCCAGGGCTCCAGCCTGACGCTAAAAGGTGCCAATTTTTGCCCCTATAAAATTTAAGACAGTATAAGTAAATTTTTCAATTACTCACAAATGAGTGACTGATATATGGCATTTGATATATATTTTTTAATTCTTGTTTTTGGAAAGTATTTTGATCCTGACCAACATCTGCTCCACACTTCCACCCATTTATCGGTTATACAGTGGAGATTTGTGGAAATATAAATATTTATGTGTGGTGCTAAGTTTTCTTCTTGCACTCCTAACATTTCAGTTTAGGGGCCACTGTGCCCAAAAAGTTAGTCTGGGGCCCTGCTTTTTAGTTTGTAATCATTGATTGGGTATTTTCTGGGTAGAAAGACAACATTTAATTAAAAAAACAAAAAACAAAAAACCCCAAAACAAAATCACTATTTTCATTTGCTCATATCATGAAAATTATGAATTTCCCTGATCTTCTTGAACAATTTTCAGGAAAAGGATCATGGTAAGTCGAAAAACCCAATCAACTACAAATTTAGAACAGTGCACTGTAATAATAGTTTGGCACTAATGAAACCTAATTCCTGAGAAAAATAATATTACAAAAAGGTGACAGCATTGGGCTTTTTCACTTAAGTAACATCTTTGAAATGCCACAAACAAGTTGTTGCGACATATCACCTACGGAGTTAAGCAATTTTTGGAGTTTCTGAATCATCTGTTGGCTGACTTGGAGCTAGTCACAAAAAGGAATCATGCCACATCACCTATGACAAAACTCGTTTCAACTTTACATTTCCTTGCATCTAGGTCATTTGATTTGAACGCACTGCGACAATCTGTGCTGGCCTCGCCCAGAAATTTTTTTGGGAGTTCTGTCCCAAGTTTTAATCGCAACAAAGGGCAGACATATCCAATTCAAATGCACTTGGGGCAAATGAAATCAAACAATACATGGCTTTTATGTGGTTGCTGGCTTCTCCAAAATTACCAGAGCAGTAGATTAATTTTCAACTGTTTGTTTGTCTTCCAGTAACCATTCCAAATTCTTCACTTAAAAACTGTCACGCCGCCACCAGAGTGGCGGTTCATGCTTTTGTTTTCAAAGTCAGGTTCCCGTTTTATTTTGAAAGTATTAACTCTCCTCTCACCCCAGGTCACTTACCCTTCCTGCAGCTCACTGATTACCGGTCCACGCCCATGATCACCACCACCTGTTCCCAATCAACCCGGACATAAAAGCCACCTGCATTCTCCCCTCCGTTGCCGAAGTGTCACATCTCAGTGCATGGAAGCGTCCTCACAGTCCTTGTTCCACAGTCCTTGTTCGATGTCTTGCCTTGCCTTGTCTTGCGCCCTTAGTTTGCCCCTTGTTTTCCTCCCTAGCGGAGCGCCTTTAGTTGTCCCTGTTTTTGAGTGCCCTTGTTTTATCTCCAGTTTGGAGCTCTTTTTGTTCTGCCTTTTTTCCCTCCTTGAGAGGTGTTTTTTGTTTCATTGGATTAAAGCTGCAGCCTTGTTGGCCAACTTACACTCTGCGTCTGAGTCCTACCTCCTCGCTTCGTGTCAGTACACTTCGGCCAGCATGGACCCAGCGGAGAAGTTGGAGATCTGGCTGCAGACCCAAGAGACTCGCATGTCGCACCAGGAGAAGGTCCAGCAAGCCATGGACACCCGGATGGGGGAACTTGCTGGACAAGTGCAGGAGCTGGTGAGCTACCTACAACTCTCCAAGCCGACCGTCACGAAACCAGAGACCGCAGAACCACCGATCCCAACTCCAGCCTTGACCGGGGCTGGGTTGAGACTGGCTCCCCCGGAGCGATACTCGGGAGACCAAGGACAATGTCAGGCATTCCTGACCGAATGCGACTTACACTTTGAACTCTCGCCACAGGCTTTTCCCACCGACCGTTCCCGTGTGGCCTTCATGATTTCCCACCTGACGGGACGAGCCAGAGACTGGGCCACCGCAGAATGGGCACGGCACTCCCCGACTTGCTCAACTGCAGCCGGGTTTAGCAGGGCACTTCGTCTTGTTTTCGATCCCACTAACATGGATCGGGAAAAGACTCGAGAGCTAAGTAATCTCAGACAAGGCCGAGAATCGGTTAATGACTATGCGATCCGATTCCGAACTCTAGCGGCCAAGAGTGGCTGGAATGAGACAGCCCTCTTTGATCATTTTTTGAAGGGGCTCTCCGCCGCTATGCGAGAACTCCTACTGCCCGTGGACTTACCTCGCGACTTGGACTCATTGATCTCGCTGGCCATCCGCACCGATCACCGACGGCGAGATCTCATGCAGGCCAGCGGACACCATCGGGGGTCCGGCTCCGAATTCTTTCGGCACCCCGCAGCAAAGGAGTCACCACAAGAGGCACCTCTCCAGTCGTCCACCGCGGGGAGGCCCAGCGAGATTGGCGAGGAGCCGATGCAGCTCGACCGCGCCCGACTGACTCACCATGAACGCCAGCGACGTCGCCAAGAGGGGCGGTGCTACTATTGTGGAGAAAGAGGACATTTGGTGGTAGCTTGTCCCACCAAGCGAGGCCCTCCGGTGAGGTCCGAGACTCATAAACCGGTCAAGGACCGAAAACTCACGCAAATCACGATTTCCTGCAATACCACTTCCACAGACCTACTAGCTCTCATTGACTCCGGAGCGGACGAGAGCCTCATGGATTGGGGTCTGGTGAAAAGATTGCAGGCCGGCACGGAACCACTTTCGACCCATATGAGGGCCAGGGCGCTCAATGGCAAGGACCTATTCCTCATCACGCACGTCACAGAGCCACTCGAGATCCACATTGGACAGCACAGAGAACTCCTTCGTTTTCACGTCTTCCGCTCCCCATCACACACACTGGTCCTGGGACACCCCTGGTTGCAGTTGCACAACCCCCGCATCGACTGGCGATCGGGGCAAGTCCTGGACTGGGGAAAAGACTGTGAACACCATGGGTTGGAGCGGCCAGCGGCAGAGGCACCTCCCGCTGCCATCCGCCAGGTGACTCTTGTGAATGACCAGGAATACCCGGACCTGAACACCGTTCCCACTTGCTATCATCCTCTCAGGGAGGTGTTCAGCAAAACCAAGGCCATGTCACTTCCCCCACATCGATCCTATGACTGTGCAATTGAGCTGATTCCTGGGTCTTCCATTCCCAAAGGGAGATTGTACTCGGTTTCGGGCCCCGAACGTAAAGCCTTGAACGAGTACATCGACACGTCGTTGAAAGCAGGACTTATCCGGCCATCGTCATCGCCAGCTGGAGCTGGTTTTTTCTTCGTGGGCAAGAAGGATGGTTCGTTACGCCCTTGTATTGACTACAGCCCCTTAAATGAAATCACAGTCAAGAACCGTTATCCTCTGCCTCTGATGTCCTCAGTATTTGACCAGCTCCAGCAAGCCAAGGTGTTCACCAAACTAGATCTTCGAAACGCCTATCATCTCGTCCGTATTCGTGCAGGGGATGAGTGGAAGACCGGCTTCAATACTCCCAGAGGTCACTATGAATACTTAGTCATGCCCTTTGGACTCACGAATGCGCCAGCAGTTTTTCAGGCCATGATTAACGACGTGCTCAAGGACTTCATCGACCAGTTTGTATATGTTTATTTGGACGACATATTGATCTACTCACCGGACTTAAAAACCCACCAGCATCATGTCACTCAAGTTTTGAAACGCCTGCTTGACCACCAACTCTATGTAAAGGCTGAGAAGAGCGTTTTCCACACCGACACCATCTCATTTCTGGGATTCATTGTCTCCCCGGGCAAGGTCGAGATGCAGTCGGAGAAGGTCAGCGCAGTCAGGGACTGGCCCACACCTGAATCCAGGAAGAAGGTGCAACAATTCCTGGGATTCGCCAACTTTTACAGACGTTTCATCCGCAACTTCAGCACCATCGCAGCTCCACTCCATGCCTTGACCTCCCCACAGCAACGCTTCAACTGGACCCCGGAAGCCAACACTGCATTCAATGAACTCAAGAAACGATTCACAGAGGCCCCGATACTCAGAGTTCCTGATCCTACCCGCCAGTTCGTGGTCGAGGTGGATGCCTCCAATCTGGGTATCGGGGCCGTCCTATCCCAAAGGAGCCAGGAAGATGGGAAGGTGCACCCCTGTGCATTTTTGTCCCGAAAGCTCTCCAAGGCTGAGCGCAATTACAGCGTGGGAGACCGGGAACTCCTGGCGGTCAAGGTAGCCCTAGAAGAGTGGAGGCACTGGCTGGAGGGCGCAGAACACCCCTTCATCATCTGGACAGACCACCGCAACCTGGAATACCTACGTCACGCCAAAAGACTGAACCCACGACAGGCCAGGTGGTCATTGTTTTTTAACAGATTTTCGTTTTCTCTAACTTACAGACCCGGAAGCAAGAACGTCAAAGCAGATGCTCTGTCCCGAATTCATGACCCGGAAACCACAGCAACCGAACCTGAACCCATCCTGCCTAGAGACTGCATTATCGGAGCCATGTCCTGGCAGGTTGAAGAGGATGTTAAGGAGGCCCTCCAAGACACGATCGTTCCTAAGGAGTGTCCACCACGACGGCTCTACGTCCCGGAGGGTCTACGAGCACAGGTGATCAATTGGGCACACACCTCTCGTCTTTCTTGCCACCCAGGTACTCGCAGGACCCTGTACGTCGTCGCCCGGAGATTTTGGTGGCCTTCAATGGAGACCTCGGTACATGAATATGTCAAGGCCTGCCCAGTCTGTGCCCGAAATAAAACATCAAACCAACCCCGGATGGGTCTCCTCCAACCACTGCCGATCCCCTCAAGACCCTGGGCGGAGATTTCTATGGACTTTGTGACTGGACTTCCCACTTCGCATGGTAAAACCACAATACTCACTGTCGTCGACCGCTTTTCTAAGATGGCCCGCTTTATCCCATTACCTAAGCTTCCCTCAGCCAAAAGAACCGCCGAAGTCATCATCGACCAGGTGTTCAGGATCCATGGATTCCCGCGGCACATAGTGTCGGACCGCGGTCCCCAGTTTGTTTCTCGTTTTTGGAGGGAGTTCTGCAGAGCCATAGGGGCTAAGGCGAACTTGACCTCAGGCTACCACCCAGAGGCCAATGGACAGGCCGAGAGGCTCAACCAACAGCTGGAGACCGGACTACGATGCTTGGTCTCCCAAAATCCGTCCTCCTGGAGCAAGAACTTGGTCTGGGTTGAACTGGCGCATAACTCCTTACCCACCTCTGCCACAGGAATCACGCCGTTCAAATGTGTTCACGGATACGATCCACCGTACTTCGCGGACCTGGAGGAGGAAGCCTCAGTCCCCTCGGTCCTCGCCATGATCCGCCGATGTCGCCGAATCTGGTCAGCAGCTCGACTGGCACTTCAACGTCAAGGCGACAGGGTGAAAAGAGCTGCTGACCGGAGGAGGAGGGTCGCGCCACAGTACCAGCCAGGGCAGAAGGTATGGCTTTCAACAAGAAATCTTCATCTCAAAGTTCCCTGTCCAAAGTTGGCCCCGAGATTCGTGGGGCCATTCCCAGTTGCAAAGACTATAGGCCCTGCCGCCGTGCGCCTTCGCCTGCCTCGATCCCTCCGCACCCACCCCACCTTCCACGTGAGCCAGGTCAAGCCAGTCCAGGACAGTTCCCTGGTCCCGCCCGAGCCCGCGCCGCCCCCTCCGGAGATGGTGGAGGGGGGCCCGGTCTATAAAGTGAGAAAGTTGTTGGACGTCAGAAAGCGGGGCCGGGGACACCAATACCTGGTGGATTGGGAGGGTTACGGGCCAGAAGAGAGGCAGTGGGTGCCCGCCCGGTTCATCGTGGACCCCTCCCTCATCGACGATTTCTATGAAGAGCACCCTGACATTCCTGGGCCGTCGAGAGCCGGCCGTTGAGGGGGGGGTACTGTCACGCCGCCACCAGAGTGGCGGTTCATGCTTTTGTTTTCAAAGTCAGGTTCCCGTTTTATTTTGAAAGTATTAACTCTCCTCTCACCCCAGGTCACTTACCCTTCCTGCAGCTCACTGATTACCGGTCCACGCCCATGATCACCACCACCTGTTCCCAATCAACCCGGACATAAAAGCCACCTGCATTCTCCCCTCCGTTGCCGAAGTGTCACATCTCAGTGCATGGAAGCGTCCTCACAGTCCTTGTTCCACAGTCCTTGTTCGATGTCTTGCCTTGCCTTGTCTTGCGCCCTTAGTTTGCCCCTTGTTTTCCTCCCTAGCGGAGCGCCTTTAGTTGTCCCTGTTTTTGAGTGCCCTTGTTTTATCTCCAGTTTGGAGCTCTTTTTGTTCTGCCTTTTTTCCCTCCTTGAGAGGTGTTTTTTGTTTCATTGGATTAAAGCTGCAGCCTTGTTGGCCAACTTACACTCTGCGTCTGAGTCCTACCTCCTCGCTTCGTGTCAAAAACATCATCATGCGTTTGTGGCTCTCCCAAATGTTCCATGGTGAAAACAGTCACAGGTACCTTAAAGTAGAAGTCAAGTCAAAAATGTTTACATGATTTATGTGCACCCACTAACCTAAAATTTGATAGTCTCCACCACTTTTACACTTGTAGCCAAAAGAGCGCACAGCTTGCTGATCTTTGTAAATCAGACCCTTCGATGTAATATATTTTCTATTAAATGTTAAGTAGTTTGGAAGAACTTCTGACCCACTACTGTAGCAGATGTGGTTTAATATATAAAAAGTGTTGCCTGTTTTACCTGTTGCCAGCTTTTCAGGGCAGTGTCCAACGTGTGGATGGCGTACTGACTGACTGTGGCAAACATAGGCTCAACAAAGAGGTTTGCCTCCCACACACTGCTTTGGGGACAACATGTGGCTGTAGCCTGGCCCTGAAACACAGCACATACATGTAAATCAGATATCGTAATCAAGGGACTCCAATACATTTGATACAAATTGTTAATAAACCCTAAATGAAGAACACTGGATTTTTTTATTTTTTTATTTTTTACTGAAATGAGAGATTTGAACTAGTAGGGATGAAATGCAGTTCTATACACCTGCATAGTACAACTCGAATTTCTCATCAACTGCATTGGTCCTCATTATATTCTGTAGTTGTATTGTGAACTACCTGTATCGCACAGGGCTGCAGAACCTGCAGGTGTGTTAAGTTTCGATACTCCAGCAGTTTGCAGTCTAGCTGGGTGGAAAAGTTGAACTCCTGACAATGCCTTGGCCCACTGGTCCACTGACGCAAGAAGATCTGTGGCTCCCAAGTACCAATAACCATGAACTCTTGTTTCTGAGGTATCTTCCTGTCTGGCAGGAAGGGTCGAAATTTTTGAGACGGAACTGCGAAGAGAGGAAATGTTCAAAATTTGCTGATTCAAACTTCAAATGTTAACTGAGTTTAATATGAATCCGTTTTCTGCATCCTGACCTGTTCCCAGTTGTTCGAGATGGTGGCAGAGGTGAACTTGCATTTGTGCTAATTGTAGGGACACACCTAAGGAGGGGACAAACCAAGGTGCAAAGCAGGAATCCACACGGGTGCACGCCGCCAGGGCCATGGGAGATACCAACTGATCGCAGGGAAGTTGGGATCCAGACTCACTATCGGAACTGAAGGCGATGAGGAGAAGCAGATTTGAGACTTGATCAATTCATTCATAAGTCAATCGATCAATCAATCAACCAACTAATCAATCAATCAAAAATGAAATTGGAGTAAATAATAACGCCGAAGTTTTTCAATTGTGGTGAAAGGTTTCTCCCTCTGGGCCCCGATGACTAAAACTTCAAAAACAGTTTTGTCCAGGTTAAGATGGAGAAAGTTTTCTGTTCTCTTGGATTCAATTTAAAAGAGCAAAATTGAACACCACTCCCTAGAATTACAATAACCGGAATACGTTTTGTACATATATGCATTTATAATTCAAATATATCAAATGTTATCTATTCTAATCTGACAGATATAGTGAATAATAACATCCATTATCTAAACAATTGTAATTTTTGCAAGAAAGTGGCTCTCCCCCTATCATGGTTCATCATTTTTGAAATTAGGTCTACGCTTGCTGCTCTTGCTGTTTCAATGCAAGCAATCCTTTCCTTGTAACTAACTGGTGCCGAAACCTCGTGGTCTTATGAACCTTGTGCACCTTAAAAGTTAAGCATCTTATGTTAACGATTTGTGATGTCATTTGTAAGTTGAAGTTTTTTTCTTTGTTGTTGTTGCTGGAAACTAAAGTACAGATGAAATAAGTAAGTTAGGAAAGTGGAATCATCCATGATCAAAAAAGACAAATAATTTAAACAAAGGACATGTAATGTTTGGAGTATGATTATAATGAAAATCAGATGTATATTTAGTTTTACACTCTTCCTGGCATTTTCTCCCCCTCAGTTTCTTCTCTTACATGTTTTCTTGGTCCTTCCCTTTCTGCTCGTCTGGCTCTCTAAGCCACACAGAATGTGGGCTTGGCAAATTCTATTGCACTTAAAGTTCCCCAAATCTCAGGAGGAAACAGGGGAGAAAGGAAATAAGTGAATTAAGATGGGAAGAAATTGCAAAGAGAATGCGTGAAGCCCATAAGAAGTCAGAAGGTGTTCGCTGACATAGCGGAGAAGAGAAGCAGCGGTAGTAAGACTGGAAGACCAAACACATTCTTTTTGAGGTGTTACAAGTTGACCCAACCCTTCTGGCAACTTGTGAGCCAAACCAAAGGGGGCTTTTACTCCTCATGCTTCCCGTGAGCTTTCCCTCGATTAGATACACTCAAGGTAAGCAGGAAGGAATCCGGATGGGGCCTGACAGGCACTTGGTGTGCTGGGAAATCTCATTAGGCCGATCTGAACGCTTTCCAAACCCACTCCCAGCTCCTGCTCACCATATGTGGGACAAGGGACACGAAACTGACTCGTTGCGCTTAGTCGCCCTACTTTCACTCACACCCATTGTGGATGTAAATGCAAACAGTACAGTAAAAATAGCTCAATCATGTCAACACACGGCAACACAAGTTCCAACTGCTACTTACAATTGGACACACAGCAACAACAACACCTTGCGCTCTTCTGGGAAGATTTTGTATAACATTTTTGGAAGGTGTCTGTGGGAATTTCTGTCCATTCATCCAGATGAGCATTTGTGAGGTCAGAGGTCATCGAAGTTGGATGAGAGGGCCTGGCTCACAACTTCTATTCTAATTAATCACAAATGTGTTTGGGATGGAACCCATCCTCAGGTTTGATGGGCTTGATGTCAGGTCTGTGCGGGCCAGTCAGGTTATTCCACACCATGCTCATCACAACCAGCTTTTATTCCCTTTTATTAAATGTTACCTTGATGGCTCAATTTGGGGTACTGGTGGATCAAGGGGAAGTTACATTTTCACCTTAGACTAGTGAGGTCACATACAACATATTATTTTCAAGAAATGTTTACCCTAAGTTTTCTTCCCTTTCCATTCTTATATCCAATTGTCACCATTGTCATCCACCGTAACTCCTACAGTAAGATGAGATTGTCTGTCCACAAGGACATACAATAATGAGATGAATATTTTTACCTCTGCTCATCTCCTCCCTCGCTGTTATTATTGAGGACAATCCTCCACACGTCTGAGGCAACCAGCTCCTTCTGCTGATCAGTAAAGCTGATGCTGGGCAGCTGGAGCTGGCAGGTGCGGCTCTCCGACAGGCTGAAGTCCCGATATGGAACAAAGGCCTGCTGGAGCTCATCCCAGTACTCGAGGCTGCATGGTATCTGCACAAAACAAAACAAAAAGTCACAAGATGACATGGTATTTTATTTAATAGTTTAATTCATTCAGTGACCATGTTCGTATCAAATCTGTCATCTGGAATCATCTTTACTCACTGAAATGCATATAAATGCCATTAATCCGATCCATTACCCAAACAAAAAATACAACAAAAAAATTGTGCAATGTGATTTTTTTTAAGATCCTTCAAAATCGTTTTCATGATTAGTTTCTAAATGCATGAAGGATAAGTGTTGAAAACGTGGAAAGACAGAAAAATTTTGTACTAAATTGTTGATACATAGCAGCAAACTCTTTCACCTTCTTGGCTGTCTGGATTTGATTTTTTTTTTTTTTTTTTTTTTTTTTTTGTTTTTTTTTTTTTTTAGCCACATTTGGCACACACTTTTCTGTGGTGTGTCAAATTTTTAACATTTCCTTTTGTGTCTTTGTACAGTTTTTGTCACACTTTCTCATTGAATTATTTGTACTTTGTGCTACTTGGTACCTTAGCCACATGGCGAAGGTATAAGAGACAGATATAGTATCGTACATGGAGGTCTGCCCAGTCTCAGCTCATTTTTTATTTTTTTATCAGCATTTTTTTTATTTTATTTTTTTATCCTCAGCCCAATGGATCTGAGTACAGGATACCAAATGTTGGGCCGAGCTAATCACAATTGTCACATTTGTGGTATGATGACAAACAAACTTAAGCACTTGGACTCCAACGCCCCAGTTTTATTTATTTATTTTGAAACCAAATGAATCTCCTATTTCTTGTTCAGAACACGACATCATTTCAACTCAAAAACCTACAAACCCACAAATGCAACCATGACTGACAAAATAAATTGCATCATTTCAATGATTTGCACAAACAATACTTTTGAGTGTATTCCTATACAGATTAAGATAAACACAAAACTTTTGATATATTACCATTGTATTATGGAAATTGGCAGAGAGCTATTTTTTTTCATTCACCTAAAAAACATGTTCATTTTTCAACAAGTCAAAAAAGCCAAAATATTTTCACCACAGAGCACCAATAAAGCACAAGATGACAAGTCACATCCATAACACTGCATGACCACAGCATAACTTAACTGCCGGCTACAAGGCAACCATTTGCATTTCAGTCCTCGGGCTGTTTTTCACACCAAATAATAATCAGGTTATGTGAGCATTTTCACAGTTCGATGGCTGGCGGGGCACTGTTCATTTCTGTTACAGTGAGCCAACATTAGCATGCATGTGGTGGGTGGGTGCTCCTGTGTGAACCAAACCAAGTTCTCCGGTTTCACTGACCACCTGCAGAACCCTGCTACTGATGGATCAGTAGTGGCAGGGAGCTCTCAGCAGTCCACCTGATAAATGCCAGACACCAAGGCATGAAGGTATATGTGGAGTGCATTGGTCTGTGGAAATCAAATTGTTTACTAAAGCTACGGTGCTCCCAAGACAATTTGCACATGTGTAGTGTGTACCCCCTTACATTTGTATGCGGGGGTCTGAACCTTGATCAGATGAGGTAAGCGTCGTTTACATTGTGTATGAAATGCCACATAGGGCTTCCTGGAATCAACTTTTCATAATTGCAGCCGACAGAGTTGTGCACCCGCAACCTTAGCACTTGCCACTGGAGCGGAAACTTAAGACAGTCTCCAAAGAGAACTCCCAGAACTCCTTTTTTCACCTGTTTTACTTTATACACAAAATAGCATATATGACTATATGGAATGCTTATAGAACCGGGCAGAAACGGTTGCATTTCTATCATGTTCCTCTTAACATGTGACATTGCTGCACTTGTTTTTGCCTCGGCTGATTTCATCACAATGTAATAGAAACAATTTTCAAATCACAAAGCCTGTAGATAAAACAACAACAAAATAGTTGTTCAGTTGGCTGGTAGGAGGTTTCCCCCCATTTCCCCGTTTTTCCGCAGAAAATGCATGTTAAATGTTTGTCAAAAATTTTTGGAATTAGATTTTTGGGTCTACATGCGGATTTTTACTTTTAGCGAGCCAGCCTGGTCCCTATCACCTACAAATAGCGGCGGTTGACTGTAGTGTCTGCACATTCAGTGCTTAAAAAGTGCAGTCCACGTGTTTACATATAATTGTTTCATTAAACATGAAAAGCTGAAAGTGATAAAGCCACACATTTGTTTGTAATATTGTTGTACTCTGACTTAGTGACTTGTTTATACCACACATGCAAGTCAAAGTGTTGTTAGTTCTCTCTCCTGTAAACTCATATTAGGTAGATACATAAAATGTCTTTCACATGGTTCATTTGTCTTTGTTTTAGTGTAGGACTAATCTATGATGAAATTATTTACGTATAATAAGTCTGATATATATATTTTTATTGTAATACAGATGACTGTATTGCTTCTATTTGCTAAAAACACAATGAAGAGGACAGAAAAAATAATTGCATATTAAATCACCATTGTAATACTGAGGGGTATATCAAATCACAATTACATTATTTTCAAAAATCTTTCCACTCTTGCTGAATTTAGCTTTCCGAATTTCAGTTGCATATACAAAAATAATATACATTTGATATAAAACAACTGAAAAACAGTTGACAGAACTTTTCCTTTAAGAGCTTGGCAGAAGTATGGACCTGACCATTTATAAACTGTAGCCATTTTATGCAAAGAAACTCAATTTACATTACATTTAACTCAATTTACATTACATTTAATGTTAAAAACACAAAATAACTTCAAATCTGCATGGACATGAGTTTCGTTGGAAAATGCAGCTTTGTATACATCACCTGGTTGTATTCAAGAAAAGACAAATAATTGTGTCTATGAAAGACAATATGACTGTATATTGTATATACAGGTGTTCTTATGAAGTGCAAGTAAATAAAGTCAGTATTGTTAGTTTCACTGTGATTGTGTGTGTATATCTTATCGGATGAACAAGATGTAAGTTTAACTACGTCACACACACTCTGCTGGAAGTCTTTAAGGACTTGATGATGAAAGACTGCCAGGTTACCCCATTTCTTTAGTTAAAGTTCCATTCTGGAAGCTGTTCAAATGCCAAGAAAACGTACATATGTTAAGGGCAAGTACAGTAAATATTCAAAACTATTTATAAATATCTTTACATTTCAGGCGGCTGGCTGATCTGACTTCCATCACTGTCAAGTGCTTCAGTTTCTGCCAAACCTCAAACGATTACTTTGCATGGAGTTACTTGTCTTGGACTGATTGACACATTACAGTCCCTGTGAAGGATAATTAAAGACAGGCGACCTAAAGCAAACACACAGCATGAAGAAATGATTTCAATTTCCACAATGAACCCAGGTGTGATCTCTGAATCAAAGTTCAAGTATGCCTGTGCAACTGAAGACTCCCCTAGCTTGCTCTGAGGCTCTGGCTGCTAACATACCCTGCCCTGTTTTCCATGACTTCTATTAAAAAGATCAACACTGATTAGGTGGTTCTGTGACCGTTGTCAATATATGTAAAAAAATAAATAAACCCACAGCTCGGAAAATTCAATTGACATCAGCTTGAGCAAATGTTTACTCAGGAGATGCAATGAATTTTTTTGTGAATATTACTCTCGCTATGCTGTCTCATGTGGGCTAATATATGTTAACGTCAATTATTGTGGAAAATCAGGGATAAGATGAAATGCCGAAATTGTCTAAAGAAAAAAAAAAAGACTGAAGTTTTTGGTGGATGAGGTGTAAAAACCTCAAATCAAATTAACCACATGAACAGTATTTTCTTTTTATAGTGCATTAGCTGTGACTAATACATGTCTACTTGAGTGCTGTCCTGTTGAAACAATAGTTATCTTGGCTGAAACCCATTTGTGTGCTTATTGGTTCAACGTCACACTTAAGCTAAACACCTCATAGACTTCCCTAAGGTTTTTATTAATTGGAGTCTGAGGGTTGCATCCAACTCGCAGTTCTAGACTTGTTTTCCTTTATTGAGGAAATACTAGCTACACCAGTTGTATGTAGGATTTTCGTTAATCAATTCCAGCATGAGAATTAAGTCACCTTTGCGGAATGGCCAGCACAGACTGCCGGCGTAGATGGAGCCTAGAAGAATTGATCTGTATTTCCAACATTTTTAATTTATTTTTTTAATCATTTAGTGTTCATTTTGTGTTGTACCAACCCGTAAATGCCAAATTTGAATACATACCTACATACATACCTACCTACCTACCTACTACGCAAGACAAAGGGGAAGAAAGAAAAAGGGACACCTGCTTATGAGTCAGTGTGTTAATCCACAGTGCACTGAAAATGTGTTACTGAGTTACTCTCCTCTCTCTTTTTCTGTCTCGTCACCGCTTTGGCCCTCTACAGGTGCAAACATGCAGAGGTTCTATCAGAAATCTGTCAATTTCCTGATCCAACTTCATCTGTGTGTGAAAATATTGTAAGTAGTAATACGACTGAGGAAAAGTAGTAGTTTTGAATTCCCACTGGACGGAACTGGAAGTAGTTGGAAAACCACAAGTATTTAAATGCAAGGGAACTTGATTTTATAAATATGATCTGCTCTGTGGACATTCAAGAGGTCTGGGTCAGAACTACATGCCCTTACCTTTATCTATTGAGCAAAGTAGAAAAAACAGGGAGCACATCAGCAGCAGATTTGTGGTGGTGATATAAATAGAATGAGGGAAGAGTGAAAACATGGATGGCATTTTGTCCACTTGCAATCACTCCTTGAGAGGTATTTTCAGAAAATCTTGACATGACAGGTAGGCCAACGATAGGAATTACAAGACAGCTCTCTTTGCTCCCTATTCCTTTTTCTTTTCCTACGCCTCTCACTTTACATTTCTCAAAATCTATCAGCCTCCATCTCTGTGTGGCTCCGTGGTAATTCTAGAGGCCTGAGAAATAATGACTGCTTTGGTTTCCCCCCCTCACTCTGTAGTGTCTAGATGCAAAGTGAGTTAAATTCTTTTTGGAAAAGAAACCAAATCATTTGTGTTTTTTATGGCTGCATTTCCGTCCTTTGACTCTTTTCGTTTTTCGCTGGTCTTGGGAGGAAGTGAAATAATTAAAACATCTGCACTTCTGCATAAAGTAAGGCTAGCTGCTTGTTGGCCAGAGGCTTGAATCTATTACATCTGGGATCACAATGACTTTTGGCTGATGACTGAGGGGTCCAGTTCAAATAACCCCCTTGAACCTAAGCCTTGTGCTCGCACACAACTGACAGACTGATGTTAGTATTTGGACACAAGTCTAAGGCAAGTTGGGCTGTGTAACACCAAAAGCAAGGAAGCCAATAAATTATGATTACTTCACAACCACATTTTTTAAAAGGTCATGCGTTTTTCAAAAGGAGAAACACGCATCAAGGCCATTCCCCCACGGCTTCCTAAATAATGTTTATTGCCCACTATACCTACAGCATGTTTAGCTAGCTCACAGCTAAAGCTCCATGGACAGATAGACATCTGTGACTTTCTCAGGGCTTATTACACAGTGGGCTCCATCATATCCAACATGGATTCTGGAGAGATAAATTATCTCACCCTTTCACATTACCCAAAGGTGGCTCAGAACCCGCTCCTTTCAACACTTGAATGCAACACTCATTTGTTTAACAGACTTATTTTAAGCCAGAAACAAGCCAAGATGACAGGGGGATTAGAAGATGTGGAAAACACATGTTCAATCAGGTTGCATTTCTTGCCGCGTAACTCATTTTCGCACATAACTCATAAGTAGTCTCAGGCATGTTAATAATTCATCAACTTGGTATTTGGGGTATCGGCAGTATATGTACTAATTACCTTCATTAAGTGTTGAAAGGTCATTACTTATGAATGGTTTATTTATACATTTGGATGCAGCAAAATCAGATATATATTTTCCTTAAATTAAAAGACAGACAGGAGTGAGTTAAAGTTCTTGTCATAAGTGCACTAACGCAAGATTATGCAGAACATTCCAAGGTGTTTTAACTTGACAAGGCCGAGGCCTGTCTCACAACTGCATGTTTATGACGCTAATGATCACGACAAATACAGACCTGACAAAAGAAGATCTTTGATTTGCACAAGTCAGGAACACCTTGCACATGCCAGGATCAGTTTGAGTATGTAAGTAAGGAATCAATAAGGTCTGGCATGAACTAAAAGTAAAGTGTCAACATAGGTTAGGTCGAAACTTCATTTACGCCAAGGAAAACTTTCAGGCAAGGCTGTTGTCCGGGAAAGACAGACATGTGCTGGCACAACATCTTCAGTCACATTTGCAGCATACCATATGGAAAAAAGATGTTTTTGCCGGAGTGATAAGCATGTCATTAACTTATTTGACCAGTACCAACTAGTGATGAGAACTATTATTCTTTGGGACAAATGATTAGAAAATTGAACTGGAATGCTGCTTTAGCTAGAATATTGAAATATGACTACTTCTGATTTCTTCAAAACAACTATTATGGTTGGACCACAAACATATTGTATAATATCCATTTTAGCTCAATGGCTTCCAAAAGTCGTAGTTAATGAATGGACAACAGCACATACAGTG
The DNA here is from genome assembly GCF_051991245.1 of Festucalex cinctus. NCBI lineage: Eukaryota > Metazoa > Chordata > Actinopteri > Syngnathiformes > Syngnathidae > Festucalex > Festucalex cinctus. The sequence goes on from NC_135417.1 coordinate 19,264,363, forward strand.
AAATATAACTGTGCTTTGCCACACAGTTGGACTCCAGTCAGCTGAATCTAAACATCAGCAAAACCAGGGAAATGGTGGTTGAATTAACATATGTACACATTGTCTATTAACCTTTTTTTTTTTTATGTAAAAATATATAATACATGACATGTATGATAGACTCTTACATCGTATGGTTGGCGTTTTATATCATATCATGATATTACCACCAGTCATTATACAAAACACAAGATGCACCAGCCATCATGGATGCAACACAATGCATTACATTAATATAAAAAACTGAATAAGTTCTCCATTGAGGAAAAGAGACTTTTTATATTACATTAATATAAAAAACTGAATAAGTTCTCCATCAAGGAAAAGAAAGAGACTAAAAGCAAGACTTAAAACCCTTCATGGAAAATAAATAAAAGAAGGAAACAAAAAAAAATGCCCAATCCCCATATCAAGCAGCACACCTCGCATTTAAGACCCACCCAAAATCCATGAGCCGGACTCCCCATGAAACTGGTAACATAAAGGGTACCTAGTGCCATGAGGAAACACCATGTAAACACTTCAGTAAAGCCAAACAAAACACTTAACACATAGTGGTACACCCCTAAGGTCAAAACAGAGAAAAAGAGTGAAGTTAGATATGAAATACCGTGCAAGTCATGCAACATATTTGGAGATAAAGAAAGGGCATTCAAGACATGAAAAAGAAAAAAACAAACAAACAAAAAAACACTACGATGTGAAAAAGTAATATAGAAAGGAAACAAGAAGAAGACACATGAAATGAAAGAAAACAGCAGAGAAGACAAAAATTAAATCAGCCATTAATGACCACTGCAAGAGAGAAAAAAACACATCACGGACTGGGACAACTCCAAAATCATCCGTGTTGAAAGTAACAAAATAGCACAGCTGGATTAAAGAAGTTAGAGATCAGACACAAGTCCTGAGGGCCATCGACAGAGATGAGGGATCCTACACGTGGGATGCAGTCCTTTTAAAGGTCTCCGAAAGCAGGGGGCAACAAAGTAATTTGCATAAAATAATAATTGAACAAATATACATGCGTGCATGTAAATTAAAACCTTCTACCTGTCATATACAAACACATTAAGCAGTCACACTAAATTTAATCCGTTTCAAGTCCAACTGTACCAATAGTCTTGCTCACCTAAAATGTTGCTAAACTGTCAGCATGAACTTTTTTTTCGCCAGGAACTAAACTACAAGTGGGCCCCTGTTATTCGTGATGGATAGAGATTAGGGAATAGCGAAAATCTATTTATAATTGATGCCAATTTAAATACATTAGGTAAAATAATAATAATTTAAATAAAAAATAAACTAAAAAAAATCCTGATAAACCCAATATGAGTTTTCCACAAAAAAAAATAAAATAAAAAATCTTAAGTTGTATAATTTAATGAGACCCAACATAAGATCTGTATAAAAAAAAATATACGTTAGAAAGAAAATCATGTTCAATTTTGGTATTGGGTTAGGTATTACCGGTAAGTATTAAAATAAACAATATGTTAATTGTTGTGGTTCCAGTTGGCAGCAGTGTACAACTGCAACACATCAGAGTGAGAAGTGTTTTGAATATTTTGACACCCTCAGGTCACTACATGAGGTAACCAAAATATTCTCTTCATCTCCTACCGCTTGCTAAGTCTCAATTCTAAATTCCCCATCATCCCTCATCCTTTCTATCTATTCCAATCAACCACTCTCTCCATCTGAATATCTTTCTGCCTCCTTCATCTGTAACTCTATATGAGGCCAATCAGCTCGAGTCTAGGAGCATTGCTCATTTCTGATTTTACAGCTGTGGGCCCTCCTCTGTATACAGTAAGCCCATCTATCATACATTCATAGAACAGCACTTGTACTTTAGTCTAGAAAAAAAAAAAAAACCTAAGATGGGCAAAATGGTTTTGTCAAAAGTTCCTACGTCACATACAAAGAAGAAAAGAAAGTGGGCCATGCCCTTCAAATAATTATGCTGGAAAAGGAGCTGGCGCATTGGAACGCGTAAAACTAGTGATTGAGAAAAAGACGGGATGTCTCATCCCTCACCGAACCTCAGTAGACTCAGTAGCTGCAACAGCCTGCCAAAAACATAACCTCATCTGGGTTTGAAGACACCTGGCTTTTCACACCAGTGCATGGAAGATGACTTTCACAGCTGTCTCACCGTACATTACACGTTTGGAAGGACAGCGGGGCTCCGTGTCATTCAATAACATGTAAGGTGTGGGTCTCTCCAGACTCGGATCATAAGAATTGCATTGGCACAAAGCCCAGCCTGGAGAATTTATTTGTAGTTCACTGTGAATGATGTTGAGCAAGGAGCAGTGAAGGAACTTTGCTGTGTTGGCCCCTACCACCTTCGTCTGAGCAGCACGACTCCAAGACAGATAATATATAATGTGTAGATGCATAACACACCGTCACTCTTCACAGCCTCCAGATGTGTCATCGTTGATAATGTGATATACGTCTGTGTTTGAGCAAGATGTTGCAAGACTACGTCATTGTATGATAGGTCACTTTGGCGTGCCCAACTACAGATGCTCCAATGAGGACGATTCTGTCGTGAAACCGACATGTTGATCTGCCGGGTTAGAACCCTCACTTCAAATCATACATACTGTGTTAGACAATCATGGACATGATGACTTTTTCTCTAAAATGAACCATTTAACCATTTTTTACCTGTAAGGCGTCCCCGAGGTCAGCCATGCTGATTTCCGGGTCCTCCGTGGTGTTAAAAGGAACCGGCGTTATCCTGATGAAGGTAAGGACACGAGGCTCAGGATACCTCCACAGCATTAATCCCGGGCTATCTTCTGTTTCACCGTAGAACACAACCTCATGTGGTGCTGGCCATCTTTGGGAAGCTGTCGAAAAGTCAAATAAATACATAAATAAATGAATCAACATGAGCAACAGAAGAACAACCACAAAGGGAGGAACACTGTATTAGGATATATAGGTCTTCCTTTATTTTATTTTTTTTTGTGTGTGTGTGGGGGGATTATATGTATCAAAAGCATTGGTATTATTGGTAATTAGTGGTGCAACAGATCATCAATCTGTGGTTGGATTCGGATCCGGCCCCACGGTTCGGATCACATTTACCAAATACAGTAATACATTGACGGCAATGCAAATAGCCTTAGTACACTTTTATTTTGGATTTGGCCCATGTCGTGGCGTGATGGCTAGCTTGACTTGCCTTTTAGACGTTTAGGATTTCTTCATCGTAGTTGATTGAAATTGTAGTTGCGACCAACTTCAACATAACGCTATCCTGAACTCGTATTCAATCGCTAATTTAGGATGCCAAGAAACCGCTAATTAATTACGCCGTCATTGTATGATACAGCAGAAGTCTCCGACGTAAGTGGCTAGCGGCTATCTGTTAGCATCACCAATGAGCGTCTGGCTGGTAGGAAGCTGTAAATGAGTTTGACAGCTGCTATCACCTGGTTTACTTTAATTCTCTTTCAATATTCTGGAGCAAGGCTACTTTGTAATTCACTCTCCGTGTTTAAAGGAAGGAAAGTTGCCTTAAATTGCACATTGAGGTCTTTTCATTATTAAAATAAAAACAAATAGAACATTGTCTTCATTTATTTTATAAAACACTTTTGCCAATTATAAAAAAAGAAAAACATTCAACTCAAAATGTCAAACTTAGCCGTTCAGATTATAGGAACACAACTTTAAGCCATTAAATACCTTATTTTACATATGAACCATGTATAAAATCAAAATGTGTCTGTCTCATATTGCACTTAAAGTTGTGTTCCTATAAATGGCTATACTAGACATTTTGAATTATTATTATTTATTTTTTTTATGGAAAAAGCATTTTACAAAATAAACGAAGATAAAGTAGGCTAATATTTATTTATTTTTATTTTTTGCTGACCCGAAAAACAATCAGATCTGTGGCTGAAGTCCGTGATCCGATCCAAACCATGACTTTTGTAATCCATTGCACCACTACTGAAGAGTTGAACACTCGTACTGGTATAGGTCTGAAAAAAATGGCATCAAACATCCCTAGTTATAATAAATAAATACATGACTAAATACATAAATAAATAGTTTATACGCCTGAAAGATGCTGTGGTGTCACCTTAAATAAGCAGTTCAGGCTCAAAAACACTCCAATATGACTTCTGTGAAAAAGAGTGGCACAAAATTGCTCCACATTGATGCCAAAGACAATCAGTTATCACAAACAAGTTATTACTGCCAAGGTTAGCACAATTAGCTACATACATAATTAGGGGGGAAAAGCTTTTACACATCAACTCTTCTATATTTGCTGTAAATGTACAGTATATGAACCTGACAATGTAATAAATCTCGAATAATGTAATAAAGTATTACATTATCGGTACAAATGGTACAATATCAGTCAGGTTTTTTTAAATTACAGTATTGGTCAAATTATTACATTATTGTGTTTTGCTACATTTATGAACAAAGAAAGTGCTATTTTATTACATTTTCAGTCATTACTACAGTTTCAAAAAAATATATGAAAGGGGAAGTCAACCCCACTTTTTTTTTTTTTTTTTTTTTTTTTTTAAAGACAATAGTATGTTCTATGCAACCCCACTGGTCTTAATATGGGTATTCTGGTTAATATTGCATTTGTGGAATACGAGTTAAGCAGCAAAATCCAGCCATTTTTATCCATCCCAGGGAGCGGCCATTTTGCCACTTGTTGTCGACTTAAAATGACATCACAGTTGCTCAGGACTCAGACAATGACCAATCACAGCTCACCTGTTTTCTGAAGCTGTGATTGGTTGTTACCTGAGACCTGAGCAACATTGGTCATTGTCTGAGTCCTGAGCAACTGTGATGTAATCTTCAGTCGACAGCAAGTGGCAAAATGGCCGCCCCGAGATGGATAAAAATGGTTGGATTTTGCTAATATTCTCATATCCCACAAATGTAATATAATAAGAATGTAATGTTTAGACCAGTGAGGTCATATATAACATGTTATTGTCAAGAAATTTTTAAGGTAGACTTCCACTTTAAAGGGTGCTACAGGGCTAATGATGTGCCTTTGTTTGTTTCTCTTGCTGAGGGAAAAGTACATCCTTTTGCTTTTAGTCACTCCCTGTCAGATCTCATTTATGCATTCATAATAAAAATCGAATCTGGACTTTGACCAGAGATTGTAAAATGTGGGGGTGATGCATTTTTAGGTGTTTCTATGCAACTCAAAACAAAACATAGATGTTTCCAAGCTTTCAGAATGTTTCTGCAACGAAGAAACAATATATACAGCGTAAACAGAGGGGTTGAGTAAACTTTTTTTTTTTTCTTTTTTTTTCTGTAAACAGTCATTGACTGAATCGTGCCAAGCACCTGAAAAAGTGGACGACATGGTCCGAAACCTATGAGTGCTGTTTGAGTCAAATTGTGGCTGCTGTTTTTCGGATCCAAGTTCTTTGGAGAAATGTTTATTTGGGGAACAATAGTTTGTCCCCTGGGGGTACAAAATTGGTACTCTTTGTAGAGAACACATTTCAGGGAGTAGCAAAATCTGTTTGTGGGCAAATGTTTCTTTCATGTTAAGAGGCCGGCATATTAGTCTGCCGCAAACAGAGGATGAAACAAAAGCAAAAACAGACACTTTCATGGTTTTGCTTTCAGTCCCATTAGCAGAGACCCTTTTGTTTTTGTTCTCCTCTATCTTTCCCTTCTCTCTGAGTCCCTTCCATCCCTTTGTTAGCCCTTGGGGGGAACTTGCACTTCTCTGTACTTTGGGGACTGCTTGCCTTTGCCTGTTGACATGTTGCAAACAGATTGTTCTCTGCGTCCTTGTTCTACCAATATACATTCTTCAAAGATGCAAGAGTAAAACTGGAAAAAAAAAAAAAAAAAGTCAACCACAGTTGACAAAGTGGATGCCTAGTCTACAGCCAAGGAGTAGTTTGATCCTCTTTGTATAATGTTCCGATGTGTGCATGTTGGGAGCAGCACACACAAAGCACCAAAAAAGGGAATATAAAGCATGTTACTTAAAGTAGAAACAGGCAGACACGTCTGATCAAACTTCTTTCCTTAAAGGGCTTTTTGATTGATGCCGTCAATATGTATGTTGAGTTCTGCATATACTCCCATGGCTCACAAAGTCAGTTTGTTACAGGGATTCTGCAGGTATTAGCAAATCTAATTTAATGCTTTTTAATGCCATTTTTAATGCAACTTAAAACAATTTTCATGTCCATTTCGTATTGCATAGACACACACACACACACACACACACACACACACACACACACACACACACACACACACACACACACACACACACACACACACACACACACACACACACACATACTTACATGCATATGCTGTTTATATTTGGGCTGTTAGTCGCATCCAATTTTTAATTTTTAATAATTTTAGTCATCTAGTTAGTTCACAATTAATATACAAAAAATTATTTTTTCAAGTTTTTCATACTACTGTTAACATAAAAGTGGACATATAATACAAATGTGGTTGTATCTTTTAGTTCACTGATAGTATTTTTTTAAATCATTTATAGATATTTGAAGTTAAAAAGGTATACTTAACAGCTACAAGGAGTGCGAAACAATGAGTCATAGATTTGCATTGAGATAATTCTCTGCCACTAGATGGCATTCGCGTTCCATGTTGGACATTGGTGACAGAAACAGTACTTTTCTTTTCAAATTCAGAGCAATTGGTATGATGAAGCAACTAGTGGACTCCATGCCATTTTGTTGATTGCGAATTACATCTAGTTGCCAGTCCCTCACATTTATTATTGCTAAAGTGTGTTATAGTGCCTCCTTAGCACAATGTTAAGTAAAATAACACAAAAGTGTTAATACGAGGTACCCCTGTACACTGTAAATGCCATTTAAGGCTTTAATTTCAGCAAAATCAATTTAATGACTTTTAATGCTTTTTTTAATGACCGGCGGAAACCCTGTCTTAACTTGCAATTGAACTACGGCAAATATGTGATGATAGAAAAATCAATTGAACTTAGTCCTGTTGTATGTTCTCCCCAGTTGGGATACAAGTATATACTTGTACTATCAATATTCACCTGAGTCCTGGATGTACTGAAAGTGCCCTGTTCGCAGGTCATCGGAGCTGTGTTCTGAACGAGAACAGGTGGAAACCGGGGAGGGCGGGGGCTGGGTCTGGAACGTCTTGGCTTTGGGGCAGTCCCCTTTCTGTGCAGAGTGATACGATTGTAGGTGTTCCACCACCAGCTTCAGGCAGTTTAGATGCTCTTGTCCCCAGAAAACCTGCCAAGCAAAAGTACAAAAGCTTGATTTTTGGTGGGGGGAGAAAAGAGAAGAAGAATAAAGTTGTAAATATTGATTACGTATGAAGTATCAAGGAATGAAGCTTCATTCGTCGAGCAAACGCAATAAGCAAACGTCGAGCGGTGATCCACAGGGTTCACGGCTAGTTTCGCCGGTCACGTCGACCCCTGGACGTGGACGCTGCAGCAGAGCTGGAGTCAGACCAGCCAATTGTTTTTTTATGTGCAATAAAGTGTTATTTTGTTATCCAAATCACTTTTTGGAATGTTGTCTTATTGCAGGAAAACATTATTTAGATGCCTGAGCTGTCAAAAAATAAAAAATAGTAGTGTTAAAAGTTGTGCTTGATTATTTTTTTTTCTCACGAATTAGAATTTCGACAAACTTGGCTATATTCTAACGCTGATAACTAAGGAACGGAAAAAGATAGAAATATTTGTTTTCTGATGAAAGAAGAGAGTCTAATCTTTCTTTTGGTAGGTTCCATGTTTATATAGCAATAGAAGACAATATTCTGTGGGTCTTGCAAGATCAGTCAAAGTCCAGTAAAATGGCTGGTATTGAAGAGGGTTACGCCAATGAAAATGGCTAAGATTTAATAAATTAAAGTGTCAGTGTAGACATTTTTTTATTTTTCAATGTTCCTTCATTTTAAAAACCCATGCCCTATTAATTGCAATAATATACAAAAAAAATACATTAATCTAATTTTTTAAAAATCTAATTGTAGGTCTAGTAATCGCAAATTCTAAATCAGTCGCACCGCATCTTAGAGGTGGCTGGTGTGTTTCGCTTCCATCTTTCTGTTACAGACATTCAAAGGAGAAAATTTTGCAAACAGAGTAATTGGTGGTCGGCTCGCAAAGTGTGGTCTGTCTAAGGCACTGCAGTGCCGTGCTTCAAAATGCGCGCATGTCGATCTTAGTTTGTTGCATTCTATTAATTCACCACTAGATGGCACAAAATTTTACACACTGTCCTTTTAAGCCATGGAAAAAAGTTCGGGAGTCTGGTACACCTGTAAAGTATACACTTAAAATAATTTCACCACATTTTGTTACATTGAGAAAATTTTTCTTTATAATACTTTTCACTTCAAGCTTGTACACACAACACCCCATGAAGACAATGTCCAAAAACAACAAGTTTAGATTTTTACAAATTAGAAATAAAATACTATCCATCCATCCATTTTCTTGACCGCTTATTCCTCACAAGGGTCGCGGGGGGTGCTGGCGCCTATCTCAGCTGGCTCTGGGCAGTAGGCGGGGGACACCCTGGACTGGTTGCCAGCCAATCGAAGATAAAATACTAAATAATAATTATTATTATTATAATAAAATAATTTTTAAAAAAATCACATGTACGTATATAAGTAAGGTATAAGCCGACTCATGAAATTTCCATGATTTCTTTTTTTTTTTTTTTTGCTTTTTTTTTTTTGCTTTTTTTTTTTTTTGCCATGAAGCTCAAAATTAACCTCAGGTGCATCCAGTTTCCACTGATCATCCATGAAACCAGATCTTAAATTGAGTCCACCTACAGTAACACACTCCTTTCTACATCAGGTCCTAAAGTTTGTGCATGTCAGAGCACAAACCAAGCATGAAGTCATTAGAGGTGACTGCAGACATTCAAGACATGAGTTTCGAGAGGCGCAGATCTGGGAACAAGTACAGGGAGAAAAAAAAAAAGATCTGAAAATCTCAATGGACACAGTGGCCTCTATATAGAAGGTGTTCGCCAGGATTCTCACTTGAGCTGGCCACCTGTGTAAATTGAATGATCAGAGCAGAAGAGCCTTAGTCAGGGAGCTCCAATGTTCTCTATGGAAAGAGCAGCAATAGACCAGTCAGACCTATATGGTAGAGTGGCCAGAGGGAGCCACTACTTACCCACAGGCACCTAAAGGCATCTCAGACCATGCGAGACACCTGGCCGATACCACTCCTACACTACAGTGACACAAGGTGGTGCCAGCATCATGGAGATGTTTTCAGTGGCAAAAACTGAGGAAAAGGTAACAGAGACCTCATGGATGAAAAACCTGCTCCAGAGCGCTCTTGACCTCAGACTGGGGTGGCAGTTCATCTTTCAGAAGGACACAGCCAAGATATCAGGAGTTGCTTCAGGACAAGTCCGTGAATGTCCTTGAGTGGCCAGAACCCAGACTGGAATTTGATTGAATATCTCTCAAGAGATTTATAAAAAGCTGTTCACCGATTCACCCTATCCTACCTTATTTTTAACAAATTAAAACCAAAGAAAGAAAAAAAAATAGTCATTTTGTCATTTTAGGGTGTTGTGTGTAGAATGGTGAGAAGAAAAAAATAAATTTTGAAATAAGGCTGTAATATAAAAATGTGGAAAAACTGAAGCTCTGTGAATACAAGGTGGTATGTAAATGCAGATGTTGGTCATTTGTCAACATTTTCCGCCAAAACAAGATGAGGACCGGTCATATGAGTCACCACTTTACAGTTCATCATCAATAACACCCCAACACAACCTAGCATCTTCCTTCATGGTGTGTCCCCCCCCCCCTCCTTCCCACACGCCATCAACGTGGGTCTGCTGGGGTTTGGACAAAGGACCAGGAATCTCTGAGTCAAAAGCTTTTCACACATGGCGCTGGAGTGCCTGCTTGCTACCAACTAATGTGTGCATACGGCTTTATGACTAAACTCTGAAAACAGGAAAATTCGGGGAGTTTCTTTCGGGCATTTGGGGAGAGAAAATAAGATGAAGAAATCGGAAGGAATTCCAGTGGTTTTTGTACAGCACTTGATTAAAACACCACAAACACCAATATTTTCAAAGGGAAACGTGCAATTATGTATTAAGGGCAACCACTGAAAAAGATAGAGAGTGGGGTCACTATGAAGTAGTCATGTGGAACAATATATTAGTAATAATGCAATCAGTTCATCACATTGAAAAAGGGGATTTTTCAGCTCGGGCATTATGTAACTTTCAGAAGAAAAAAGCCACATATAAAATAAAACCCAGCCTTGAAATAGCCAAATAATGTTCCACTACTTAACTGGCAGATGCGACCCAAAGTCACACACATGCACACAGTGGTCACTGTGGATTTGAAGGGTTCAATGTACCATCTATTACTACAACTACCCCCACCCCATTAAACCTGAATTCAAGAGGAAGCATAAACAACCTACTGTGAAACAAAAAAATCACCCAAACTAATATGTAATTTCAATGGAATCTACAATAACACTTCGCCCCAAATGTTGCAGAGGTGCTTGACCTATTTCAAATGTACTGCAACTAGGACGCATCGAGGGTATTCAGACCTGCAGCAGGCCTCCTTTCAGGTCCAGCAGCATTTTCGGGGGACCGGGCTCAGGTCCAGGACTCCCACTGTGCCGACACCACCTGGCCTCCAGCGAGCTGCTGCAAGAAAAAGGCCCCAGTAGGAGATGGCTTCTGTCCTTCAGCCCTGTTCTCATCAGCACATCTTGTAGCTCCAGCTGCACAGAAGCAGATTGCATCGCATCTGGGAGAACAGGAAAAGTGACAAGAAATGATGAGAGGTTACACAACCGTTGAAAAACATTGGAAAAGAACAATGGAAAATCTTAGACTAGTCATAGCACACACAATCCACAGACATTTTACATTAACTTTTGAAATAGATGAAATACAGGAAAAAGCAATCAAACGGAATTAAGGTTTGTTGGTTTAATAATTACCATCGAACCTATAAATCCAAATGGCCTAAAATTTGAACAGTTTGCAATTCAATAATTTCTGCCTTAAACCTAATCTGCAAAACGCATGACATCACATAACTGAGTCCTGGCAGATATCCGCCAGCCCGCTTGTTTTGTCTCACTTTTACACAGGTCCCGTTCCAGCGTCCTGTTTTTTTTTCTTTCATGTGCATATCAATCACACAGTTGTCATCGTGATTCATATGATAAACCAATTAAAGCTGAATTTAACTGTTACATTGCTAGCAGGCATGATTTTGTCATACCAGAAATACAGCTACTTCCTGCTTCCGTGGCTAAGAATCATCGGAAATGTAGTCCTACTGGCCTAATGCTGCGGTCGCCAGTTAGACCCAAGGCAAGCTGAGCTTTTCTGCTGGCACATTTCCAATATTACCATGCGGGAGTAAACGGCACAGCAAGCTTTCAATAGCTGCCGGGACTGAGCAAAAAAGGTTGGATAACGGTGAGTGCATTGCTTGTTTACAGCTACTGAACTGTCAACTAAGATAGCATTTAGCATGAGCTAAAAAAATAACCTAACCAGATTGTCTAAATTTGTTATAAATAGTTCCCTAATGAGAAATGATTGTATATTTGGATGATTTTCAGCAAAATTGTTGCCGGTTTTTAATTTTGAAAATCTGATCATCCTCCTGTACAGAGAGGAGAAAAATTATGAAAAATAAAGAAATGGTAATTGAGGAAAGTTGTGGGGAAGTGGCATTCTCTTTCAGTCCTAGCTGTTCATTACAATATTGCTAATAATAAAAAACAAAACAAGGAATGCACTGTACATTAGCAAGTGAACTGCACTCAAATGAATGAGACAACCTCATGAATTTGACACAGCAAGTAGCTAACCCACCATCCCATGTCTCTAATGTAAAAGATGTGGGTACACAATAATAGTAGCTGTGATTAACACACATTTACTGTATGACAGTCAAAACAGTTACTTAAAACATAGCTTGTGTAGTTAATAAAGTAAAGATATGATTGTGACAGTTCGACCAAGGCACACATTCTTTCAATTATAACTGATATTTGTGGGAAAAATTACAATAAAAATCGGGGAATCAGGCCGCTCCTGTTTTTCTTTAGTGTGCTGCTAACCAACATGTTTAAACAAAGACAGTGCGCCTGGAAAAAAAAAAAAAAAACATGGTGAGATTCACATGGTGAAGCCAAACACCCACTCATCCTGAAAGAAGCAAACATAGCAGGAGCCACCACAATAAGACAGCACTCTCTGTCCTTTCCATTTAATCGCAGATGGGTCATTAACTGTGGTCACAGGCTGTCCAGAAGTTGGCCTTTAAGTCCCCATAAATCAGCAGACTCCAACCCCATCTAGTAGTTGTTAACATGGCAGGGCTGAGCTGGTCAGTCACAGTAACGGCAGCAGCCCATTTGGAAACCTCAAACCAGAATGACTAATAATGCCCTGTGAAGTGGCCCTTTGCCTTTTGACGGCAGTAATGGTCCCTCCACTGTGCTTGGCTCCGAGTCCTGGGAAGCAGAAAAGTAGAGCGTGCACATACAACTAGAGTCCCCATTATTTTACACAGATGTGGCCAACATCGGGCATGTTTAAAAATATATATCGTTAGCCTTACAGTATAATTGGCAAAGTCCTTTATAACTTACTGTCACAATATCACTAAAAATAATGTGCTTGCTATAAATTGTTTTCTTTATGTCTGCGTAGATTCTTAGTCATCCAGGTCATGGTAACATCCAGGTCATGGTAAGCCGCAAAGGTTGAATTGAGGCAACTGGACTTTTATTTTTTTGCTTGTTTAATTTGATACCTTTTTTCTTGTTTTCCAAAAAACAAAAAACATTGGAATTGTGGCTTCTGCAACTACGCTATTGGGAAAACGATACTTAATTTTTTAACAGCAACGTCTGATTTAGATTAGCTACACTTGCATGCAACTGATACTGTATCAATGTCATTACATTTTTTTTAGCGACTTGGACAAAGAAGAGTGGGGGAATTCTATCCATCAGTCTACAACAAAAAAAGCAGCTGTATGCAGCTGCATACAGGTGAGGTTGTTGCCAGTGTTCCATTTGGAATATGATATCCAGTGGACTACATACTTGGCACATGATTCATTTGCCAATTCCTGTATCCAATCAATAATGACGCAAAACATTTTATATTTAAACCACAGCTGTTTGAAAAAATTCCAGTGGGCTCTTGTGGGGTGATGTAGGTGAACTTTTTAGGAGAAATGGAAAATGGGAGTGGAACGGGAGCTGATTAACAAAGGACACAAATGTATGTCGACTTTGGGAGGGTCGTGACTGACATTAAATGATGTATACGACACATCTTTCCAGACTGGCTAAACTGACTATGATACGTCTTATTCAATAATCGGCCTTAACACCACATCAGTGATATTCCAATGTAAGAGGGCTTTTCTTGTCTAAATCATTTTGAAGTATTACACTAGGGTGAGTCATTTGTCCAGGACAGATGCTGTTGATACATGTTGGCAGTTTACCTGCTTATGTCTTCTAGTGTTGTGGTGCACGCAGAGTTGTTATTTATTGAACAGGTTTATTTTCATGGTGAGGATTTATTTGACAGCACACGTAAACTCCCAAACAGGGTTGTTTAAATGGTGATCTCTTGTTACCATTTGAGTGGGAGACACAAATACAAACACACACTACTGCAGTTAAACTACATTATAACTACGGCGCCCAAAACCACACTACACGCTATAGCTATACCATGCCACACACATGCTCAGATACAATGGGCAAAAAAACTCTCTCACCATATGTCATTTATAGCCTAGTTGACCTCAAGATCCTGGAGTTTAAACCAGAAGCAGCAGCAGCAGCAGCAGAAGCTCACAATAATTAGGTGAATTAATTTGGAATGATTTTAACGAGGGGGAAGTACACTCACTCCTCTTCCCATTTTTCCAGTCACGTCAGACTCTTACTTGTAACCTCCTCCATATCCATGCCAAAGCTCTCTGTGTGACCATATTACTAATATGTTGTTCCCAGGAGAAGCGTCAGCATACAGCTAAAGACATTAAGCGGCAAAACATGTGAGCAGAAGGAACATACAATAAAAATACTTAGGAATAAAGGAGAATGAGCCAGGTGTCAGTATGCTGTACAATTAATCAAATATATTGTGTTAGGTTTACAGAATAAATGAGACAGAAACCCAACAGGAAGAGATCCTAATGTACATGATATATTATCATCAACTTTATTTATTTATTTTTTGCTCCTGGGAACATAATGTCAATAAAAATCGATTCTGCTCCAAGCCATAAGAGGAGGTTCTTACTTTGACATACAAAAATAATCCTGAAAAAGACGGACAGAAAATTGTGCCCAGCAGAATGTTAACCTCTGACTTTAGCTACCTCAGCCATCTTGGGAATGCGAACCTTTGACCTTGAATGCGTCTGACATATTGGTTCACAAATCTTAGAAAATCTAAAGAACTGTTGCAAGATTCTGTGGCTCTAAAACAAAACCCAAAAATGTATTTCCATTCAGGGAAGACGTTGAAACATAAGTTCTGTACTCTTTGCGCTTTGCTTTGTTTCCGACTCTGTTAGAAGCTTTAACGTCTTATGACTAACTGTATAATACACAAATGCTGTGTCTGTAATTGGGCTGGCAACCACCGTCCCCTGAAAGGTTCATAAACTGTCACAGTCGTCAACATTAATTATTTCTTCAAACCGTGAGCAAGTACTGATGAAATGGTTTAAAAAAAAAAAAAAACTCGCCAAAAATAACATGTGTGAATTATCACAATATACATAAAAGAAATGTAAACAATATATTGCACTTTTTTTCTCATTCAACTTTGTAAACATCAGCGACGGAGAATCAGTCCTCCACTAAAAATAGCAAGTACCAAAATGCATCACAAAAAAAACACATGGTATGGCTTATCTTCTCTTATTGGTCGCAAGAATATAAAGAGGAAGGTTTATTGTACGGACAAGCAAATAAGAAGCGGAGAAACCAGCGCAAATTAGATTAGATTCAACATTAAATTTCAAATTTATTGTAAAGACGAAATGTACCTTAGCATTATTGTAACCCAGTGCTTCAGTGAAGAAAATATTTCGCTCCTCACAACTTTCCGCCCCGACAATAAATACGGTAGTATCATTTGTTTATAAAATTGTTGTAAGTACGCCTCTGCAGAGGAACTAATACTCCTTGCACACTCTCTGAATGTGCAATGGCACTTGATTATATTGTGGCAAAAACAAAACAAAACAATAACAAAACTTGTTCTTTGAAGTCACACGCACCATCCTGGAATCATACCATGCGAGGGGTGTCCCCACTCCCCCATTTGAGAATGACTGTTGTAAGCAGAAGTGCAAAGACACGAAACAGTGACGAGACAATCAACTTGAGTGGCAATGTTGGGTGGTACAAATATGACAAAAAAGGCATGATATGATAAATACAACAAATACTAAGCTTAAGGTATATGAATACGGTATGTTCTTAACGATGCTGCACGCCCATCTTTTGTGCTGGACGGCATTAATTAATGGTGGGGAGTGAAGATTCAGTGATGCGTTGGACAGCTTTCACCACCCTTTGGAAAGATTTATGTTCCGTAACAGAGCGACTGCCATCCCACATCGAGATGCATTTTGGTGAGGATGCTCTCAATGGTTCAGCAGTAGAAGTTCAAGTAACCACAAATGTTGAAAACTTGAAAAATGTGATGGACATTCTCTTGGCCTTCTCATCCAGTCACAAATCAGGACTCAGATGCACATTCATAGCCTCACCTCTTTACACAAGTGTAGTGTCACGTCAGTATTTTTACTTTCAAATTCATTCTGATATAGTCATGGAGAAAGCCATACACAAAATAGGGATGTAATATCACGATACAATATCACAATATGAAGGTCACGATACGATAATTTTCACAATATTGTGGGGAGGTTGGCGATATCGTTAAAAAAAAAAAAAAAAAAAAAAAAAAAAAAAAAAAAAAAGGTCATACTTAAAATACATAAATAAAAATAAATAATAATACATAATAAAATAAATCAATAAATAATAATAAACTAAATAATATTGTGCATTTGTACATTACAGCAATCCATATAAACAACCTACAATCTCTAATAACACTTAATATTGAGGCACTTACTTGTTAATGCACGCACATATTGACTCTGTTTACAAACATATTACGTTGCCCTTCATCTGACCATGAGCCAAGATTTTAAACATAGAAGGGCCAAAACATGCCTTGTGAAAATTAAACTGCACTAAAAAAACTAGCCACCAGAGGGTGCCTGAACTGCACAAATGGAAATCAACCTGACTTTTTTTTTTTAACAGATGTGCTGCTTTTAATATCGTGACATGACGACAACAATAATAATTGTGGCAGTTTTAATATCACAATATTGCTGGTATTGTTACATCACTAACACACAATGAGGGAGTAACAAAACCCAGTGTAGAAGTTACACTGTATGCTTATAGTGCTGGTGACACGCACACCTGCTGGTCACGCTGAAGTTAAAAATAAAAGGTTCACACATGACCAACGGAGAATTTTATTGGCCAGGCGTGGAGACGCATGCACATACACACAACCACATGTAGGAACTGCCACAGCTGTTGTTTTGGGGGCATTTAATGCTGTGCTAGCATCCATGGTTGTAAAGCCTCCTTATAAGGTAGAATTGCAAAATTATATTGGTATATAAATGTACATGTACTCACTCAAAATGATTGGCTTCCGAATTAAATGCTTTTAAATATTTTGTGGACTTTCAGTAACAACTTTTCGGCATATACTTAACTGTAGGTACATACCTGACCATGTATGTAATTGTCTGCAAAACTTTCACTACCAAGCTTTGGACACCAGTGAATCAGTAAATATGAGGAACCGGAGGTAGGCATATATTGGCCCTGTATATGATCAGTTTGGGGTTCACGAGCTTCCAGGAAGCTCAGTCCACGCATGGCCGACTGATGTCAAGCACTGGAACCAAGTCAAAATGCTGAGAACATTCAATCAAAGATGTGTATTTGCTTTCACCTGTATAATACTCTACAGACATACCAGCAATCCAGTGCACACCAGCCTTTCTTTGCAGGCTAACATATAACTTATGTCACTCCAGCAACGAAGTGGGTGGTGTGGGTGGAAGTTCTCGTGAAGTGAAATACATCTCTGGCAAACACTTGGGTAAGATTAGATAGGATCGTGGCTGATTTACAGTCTCAGTTTCTTCCTGGCAGCCCTTATCTGACCACTGCCTGGCTGATTTATACTTCAGGGTGAACTGGTATCAATTAGACCAAACCTAAAGGAGTCATTACCTAAGTAGCAGAACCCTCAGTGGACTAGCTGGGATGCTTAGAGTAATAGAAATAATATATTGTCACTCACCACAGGAATACACTTTCCACTTACCACCAGACCACTATAGGAAACCGGTTCCATAGGGGCGGACATCACAGCCCGAGTACAAGTGTTGTATGTCATCTAAGTCATTAGACGTCCCTTACGTGATTAATGTCGCTCTCGAACATATGTGGCAATTTATTATCCAGAAGAAAAGGCACATTATTCTTGGGAGATTTTAGGAAACATGTTTTCGTTTGTAGTCATTGTTCTGGAATGGCAAGCAGAACAAATACTGCAAATTTTTCACTCCTGTATCGCCAACAATCTCCAGCATCACACAAGGGAAAATGTTCTTTATTAGCCAACTGCATGCAAGTGAAGAAGGAGACAAAAGATGACAGATACTAGTTGTGGTCACATTATTCTACCAAATCATGGCATGATTGACTTCTTTATTATATCGCATGTGGGGAAAGGCAGACAATGTTCATTAAGATGGGGGGGAGAGAGACAATACTATTTATTTTTGTTCATTTTCCAAAGTTAGTTAGAAATATAAGCTACCTGATGTCGTTTTACAAAAGAAATATATTAGTCAATATTTAACTGAAAAAAAAAAAAAAACTTGGGCAGAGATGATTTGAAGACCGATCCAAAAGCTTCAGTGCATGCAGATATAATACAGAAATCTAAAGAGTTAACACTTCAACATTGAGCTTAGAAAAAAATCAGGAATAGTAAACAATAGGGGTGTTAAAAAATATCGATTCGGCGATATATCGCGATACTACATCGCGCGATTCTCGAATCGATTCAATAATTGGCAGAATCGATTTATTTTTATTTATTTTTTTAGGATTCACACCTTGAGCATGGAAGAATGTTAATATGAACGGAACATTAAGCCTTAATATTTTATTTTAATGCTGTTCAAACATGAAACAGATTACAACCTCTATAAGACTGAAATTTCAGATAAATAAATAATACATTTTCATATAAATCTTACACTCTACAAGCTTACTGATTAGTATTTTCTAAATTTGAATGAAAAAAAATCGCAACAATCGACTTATAAATTCGTATCGGGATTAATCAGTATCGAATCGAATCGTGACCTGTGAATCGTGATACGAATCGAATCGTCAGGTACTAGGCAATTCACACCCCTAGTAAACAAGGTTTTGGTGAGTTAAAGGCATGCTGAAGTTTGATGACCATGTAACACTCTCGGGATGGGGAAAATCTGACTAGTCATTGTTTGGCTTAATCTGGGGAGTTGAGGCTGAAGGTCTGAAATGAACTCTTTTCCTTAACGTTAACGGAAATCCCAACGAGTACCGCCATCAACGTTAATTGATGTCAACTATGTTCACACTTGATGGGGTGGGCAGGCACTCCAGCGAGACAAATATTCGTATACAAACTTTAAAAAGTCAATTTTCAGCAGTACTGTATCTCTCAATTAAAAATGCCCGTGCAGTTGATACAATTATTAGTCGGCAAAACGGTGATGTCATTGTCTTTGCCCTTTTCCAACAGTATTAGTGAATAGAGAAAACTATGTCCAGTCTGCTTTGTGGGAACAAATTATCAGTACTGGATACAATAAAGATAATTGAAATAGAATTAACAGGATATTTGGAACCAGATCATATTTTTTTAGTGAGTAAACTAATAGATTTGATCATAACTCAAAGGTTATCCAAGAAGACAATTAGCATTAAACTAAATGAAGACACCTAAATAAACATTGGGTCGTTCCTTTGAGCAGACGTTTTCCGTTACAAGTGTGCAAGAGTAAATCACCCTCAAGCAGTGGGGTGGTAAGGTTGGGAGGTGGAGTAAGGGTGGTGGGGTGTCATGGGGGTTGGGAGGGGTCCACAGAGGCACTGGACTGAGGTGAAAGCTTTATATGTCAGACGACATACGCACGTGAAAAAGTAGGCGTGTGTTGGTAGGAAGTCGGGGGCACTCTTTGGGCAGTCTGATGGAGAGTTGAGAGATTAGTGAAGGTCTTATTTCATGGACCTTTGGACATCTGTTCTCTCTCTTTTTGCCCACCTCCCTCCTTTCTTCCAATGAACTATGAATGCCCCCCTACCTTGGGGAGTGGTGAGCCGTGGACGGAGGGAGGAATGCGGGGCTTCCACTTGCTTTTCATTAACACAGGATCTGGTAACACACCTCACTGTCAACCTAATCCCTTCTCTCTCCATCTTGTTCCTTGGCAGAGCGTGGCTGCTCTGACCAGGTACAGACCCCCAGATGTTAGAGCAGCTCCAGTCTCATGAAGACAAGATGGGGTGGGGTGAGTGCAATGACATACTCAGGGAAGACCTCTGGTTTGCCTGCTTTCTCTTCTACTCCATGCTTTTATCATATCTCATTCTTTCCCTTTTTGCCATTCTCTTGTTCGCTGACGTCTTTTTCCAGTGTTTCTTGACTCATCTCCACAACATCTGCTCTTTGTGCACTAATTAATTTTGTCTGTATCCTCGTTCTGTTCAAGCCGTTTTTTCTCAACGTTTCATCAATCTTCTACAATACTTCCTTTGGAACTATTTTCCTTCACTCTTTCTTTCCCCTGTCTTTACGTCTCAGTCCAAGCACACTGATTTTCTGCTCAGTTCTGCTGTGGTTCATCAATATCAACTATCATCCAGAAAGGGCCCGGAGAGCAACACGAGTAGCAGCAGTAGTGGTACATATTGTAGCAGTAGTCCTATTACATTCTCCTGTCTAACATCTCACATGTACAGCCAGTCTCATGGGGGTCATTCCCACTGACTGATTGACGCCGCTCAAGCTGAAATCCTAACTTTCATCTGAGTACAATTTCCAAGGTATCTTTTTTCAGAGGTACGGACTGGACAGGAGAGTCTGGAGTGCTGAGTGATGAAGGTGGTGCGGCTGGGTTTAAAAAATAAGTAAAATCAGGAGATAGATCTATTGTAACCAACAATCGGTCGCCCTAATTGAAGACATCTGTCTCCGTATGATGGCAACAAATCTGGAAACACTATGAGAAGGCATTCTTGGGGAACCGAGACAATGTGGGACATGACAGAACTCTAGAGTCTCAAAAAAGGTGAGGCAAACATGTCACTCAGGAGCAAGGCTTTGGACATATGCTTTAAAAATACCGTCCCCCACACACAAGCATACACTAGCTTTCTGCTGTTCCACTGGCAACACCGACAGGTTTCACCCCACGTGAACTTTTCAACATTCTTTCAAAGACGGGGCCAAGAGATGAAATATTAGCAACTATAATGAGCTAGACGTAAAGAAACCACACAGGTTTTCGCCAAGTGCTCAAATAGGAATTACGAGGAAGAAAATAAAAGTTTTGTAGCATATGGTGACAGTGTTATATTTATGGCCGTGCTGTTCAGAACAGTCATGCATGTCTACATAATCAACCATTTTGGAGCCAAACTGCAGTAATATCAGTAAACACCAGTGGTCCAATATGTACATCTGGATCGATTCTCCAGTCAATTTGTAATTCCATGAGGACACATGTTTATTTATATGTTCATATTTTAGGAAAATGATTAACTGTTTGTGTCCTTCTGTTCTCTTATAGAATCAAGACTGATGTCCCATGAGACGCCCATGTTAGTAGAGAGCTCAGTTCAGCCAGCACTAAAGGATTAACACGGTTTTGATTACTCTGTTTTTTTTTTTTTTTTGGTTTCATTTTTTTGTGATATACAAAAGAAAGGTAGGTCCCAGCAAGGAGTGAGAGGTACATTATGTAAGAAAAGAAAATCAATAATGCATTTTGGAAGTTGCCTGACAGGGAATTAATACAAGATTGCAGCATTAACATACAGTATGGATAGTTACAGCAACAAAGTTGAGCGACTATTTCATTTAAAGTGAAAGTGTATAGAATTTAGTGCCATCTTGTGGTGCACAAGGGAATTCAACACTTTGCAGGCCTACTACCAATTATTAACAATTATTAATTGGAGTGAATGAACGAGAGAGTGAGCAACCTGTTAAGCAGGTGCGAGCGTGAACGACGAGCAAGGCTGGCTAGCAAGAACTCGCAGGAGAAGCTAACAAGAGTGGCTACCAAGGACTAGCTGGTGTGGCTAACAAGAGCAACTAGTGGGAGAAGCTAGCAAAAGCTTGCCAGAGGAAAGCAGAGGGAGACAAGCTACGGTAGCCCGAATCACGGAAGTCAGCGACGACCAACTGCAGGCTCCAGCTGTGGAAGGTAAGTGGTGGTCAGTGCATTGGTTCCAGCACAGATGCTCTTCTCCTTCGGGCAAGCATAGCAGAAAGATGGCGCTGAAAAATGTCAGTCTCCTAATGTGTGGTCGCTAAGTCTCTAAGGTGTGACGCCACCTATTGAATAAGTAGCGATTACGAAACCTACGTTTATGAAAGAAAATGTACCTTCATGGAATAGAACATATTTTTCTATATATTATTGAAATTAATAGTAGGTTTTAAAAATTATTGACTTAGTTCACCACTAGATGGCGCTAAATAATACATCCATGATGGATGATGAATATATCCATGATGGATGATGAAAAGTGGAGCAGCATGTACTAAGTAGTATTGTGTCATTGTGCAGTTAAGTAGACTAAAGTAAACAAAATGCAAGTTGTTTGAGGCTTTAATTAGACACTTTGACACACATATATCCAAGTATAATGTAATCCTATATCAACATCTGTAAAACAGATGCTAGCACTTATGCCGCCCTGCTCCTATTTTGTCTTCGTCCCTCAGCAACCGTAGTGAGAGGTTCCATAGCAATGTAGCATGTACAAACAAGCCACTTGGAAGAGAAACCTTTATCTACTTCTACTGAATGTGAGAGATCTTCAGTCTCTAGTTCTTCTGTTGTCATTTAACTTGGAGACATTTGACGCTTTTGTTGCTAAGGACACTTAGCAATGCATGCACAAGCGCTTATAACTGCAAATGTTATGCCTAGAAGTAACAAATCACATTTAACTTCACATTGAACAGTTAGGACACACATTAGAGGAAATAGCGAAGAGACAAATCCTATCACATTTCCTTGGTAGAGTCCAAATCATGTGTCAGCCAATCAAAAGCCGCGGGACTTACAAGACACGCAAGTGACAGCCAATCACTCACTCACCACCAAACTCCAAGTCCACATACCGCACGTCCTCTACTTACTTGCAACAGTAAATGCCAAATGCCAATTACGAAATATGCTCAAATGGAACATTTGGCATGCAGCAATGAATACATTTTATAAAAAAAAAAAGAAAAAGTGCTGTTTACATACCTGGGCAACGAAATAAAATATGTTGTCATGAGAATTTAACTGAAAATTTTAAACTTTAAGCACTAAAGTTTGCTAAAAAGAATTCCAGCAACAAGTGTCGCTGCACTTGTGGAGTGCAACAGCACATGTGAAAACTCCTAAATCAAAGTAAAGGTGAATGAAAAGCTGAAAATGAAAATATTTATACATATTTTCATGACCATCAAAACAAATCACATATTTTAGTTTTACTCACCCTCGATGCTTGGTCCAGTCTTCAAGTTGAGATTTCCCATCAGTGATGACACAGACATGGTCACGCTGGGCCTCATTGGATGGGCCTCCATTTCCATGACAACCACAATCTGTGTGGTGTTGAGTGAGACCTTGTGGAAGGACAAAGCCAAAGCATCAATGCTGCTTGCTTTATTCAGGCCTTGGCTGTGATGGGGTGGGGAAAAGGCCCTGTTTGGCATCTTTGCAGGGGATGAGTGAGGGGTGGGCGTGTTCCACGTGTGGTTTGGCAAAATTTTCTTCAGGTAGGCTTTGGTCTGCTCCAGTTTGACCAAAGTTGGGTTGATTTTCAAGGGACGGGAGAGCTGTAAATTCAGTTCAGCTGTAGAGGGAAGTAGAGAGATGGAATTAGATGGATGAAAACACACGGTGCTATCAACAGTTGACTGGAATAGAGTCAGAGCTGTATCTAAAAAAGCAGAAAATCCTTCCAGTGCTCGACTGTGTAATATTTATGAAGTGGTGAGTAAGAAAGAAGATATTAAGGGAGCTAAAGGAGCAATGCTTTCAGGTAGGTAGTGACATATTGTCATCATGCTCACACACACTCACTGGTCTCAGGGCTTTGTGGGTGTTCCAACGTCTGTGGTTTTGCATCAGTGGATGGGAAATTGCAATTTTCTAGTCTATTCATTTTATGACAGGCAATTTAGTGATGGGCTATTTAGTGTGTGCAAATGCTAAAACAAGGCTTCTTAATGTTAGTGTTAACCCAGGACAAAACCTGAATAAATACAGAGTTGGGTGCGGTCCCTGCTCGTAATTTGAAAATCCACCATAACTGAACAAATTCCATTTGGTTGCATTAAAAAAAGGGACAGGCTTCATCAGCGTTCCACTGAGCACAATGTGCTGCTACCAAACCCACGGGACGGAACGCTGCATTTTATCACGTCTCATAAATCTAACTTCAAGTCCTTCTCTGATCGTTCAGCTTTGCTTGCAAAAATGTGTTAAAGAACAGATGGTCTCGGTCTCACTCTCCTGTTCTTATAATCAAACATATACATAACATAAATGAATGTGGAAGAGCATGAAAGGGAATCTTTTCTTCATGAAAGTCACATAAATTCAAGACGTCTTTCGCTTGGGCCTTTGTGCACTGCAGTCTTCAAACACTTGACTGGAATTTACAGAGACACATGAATTAACTCCATGCCGTGTTACACCACTTCCATTATCCCATTTTTCCACTTGGTCATGATGATGGGAGAGGGAAGCAGCTCAAAACAAGTCCAGCTGCTTTTCATGGTCCTCAAGACACTCGTGCTTTTAAGGGGGCTTTAGGCCTTCCGTATGTCTTGTTCCCAGGCAGGTACAAGAACGAGATGACACGAGCAGGAGCACTGCCAAGAGAGCCCATGTACACACACACAGTCCCAGTCGCTGCAACCTGGATTCTTTTGTTTAATCCAGTGGAAGTGAGGCAGATGGTAAAAGGAAGGATGGAACCGGAGGGCAGATCGGTGCAATTTGCTGTGCAATGTAGCTTATCATTTCCACCTGACTTGCACCAGGAAATTTTCCGGAGATGGAATAAAAAGCATGTATGCAGCTGTTCATCTAGAGTAGGTTACTGTGCAGCCCCCACTTTTTTCACTCTCTGCTTCATGTAGCTCATCTTCTTGCTTCTGTCCTCTTTTAGTCAACCAAATCTTTGACTTTTCCACCAGGCCCCAACCTAATCAACCCCACCCTGGCTGTAATCACATAAAGTTCTGCTCTCATCACAGTCGGGGCCGTGCCTGGCTCTGGGTATGGTTGTCAACATCAATTGTCTCTTTCTGCCCCCACTCAGACAAAAAATAACAGTCCCCAATAACCTATAAAGGAACTGAATTACTTATTAACATCACGTGAAGTAAAGTACAAGATTTTATTGCACATAAAACTTTACACCTATGCATCTATATAACAATGTGAATTTGATTTGTCTTTGTGCCACGTGGAGCGTTCCGGCATACGGAGGCTGTTTCCTTTGACATTGTTTCCTGACAATTTGCTCGCTGAATGTAGCCTCAATTTAACAACCAGCTGGAACCACATCTAAACATTGGCGCAGGTAGTGTAACCTGATGTTGTTGAGGTGCAGGCAGACAGAATCTGAGCTGCGCCAACATGGATGTCATCGTATTTCATTCAGAAATATGACGAGGGTATGCCTCAAACCTCTGAATCAATGCAGATTTTTTATTTTTATTTTTTTTAAATAATGCCACTTGCTGTAGCACACTTATGGAGGGCAGGTGTTAAGGTTTTGTTACTTGTAAAATATTACAAGGCTGTCTTGCTGACTTATCCCTTATGCTCACACCATGCTGGTCTTTTGCTGACTCAGAGCTAAAAACAAGTCATCAGGTTCTTAAGCATTCTCTATCTGGGTTCCAGTACTCTGGAATGCCCTACCTGTGGAAATTAGAGTGGTTTATGACTTAACATCTACACTCTGGATTTGGTTAAACCACACTTAGCAAGACAATTGTCTCACCCCTTCACACTCCAAAGACCTGTATTTTGGCCTGTTTTACTGCTACTTCTCTTCTACTTCCCAACTACATGAAACGTGGCCTCTGTGGAGATGAGCTGTGTTTGGCTCCAATAAATTAAAGGGTTGAGTTGTTTGCCAATTTTGACACAATTTGTTTGTTAGAAAGATCGGACGTGGTTCATTTTTATAATCAGGGCTTTCATAAAATATTACATATTGATTTTTAAATTTTGAAAACGATCAGCAAGAACAACAACAACGGAACTTGTTTAATTAAGTTCAAAACGTAAAAACAAGCTAATTTTCTATTTCGGATGAATATTTTTATATCCAACTCCAGAGGAGTTAGCGCCTCGTCTCACCAGTCATGAAACTCACTGCTCTACCTAAGAGAGGAGCGGGCATCAGTTCTGTAGGTCAAAAATTACCGTTAGTCATTCCAAATTTTTTAATATGAACAGGCTGGGGGAAAATCATACACAGGCTCTCTCTGATGTCAACTTTGATTAACACGACAGAAACTGTGAGAACATGGTCTGACTAAGGTGCATACACATCTACATTTCTGCACAACAGCAATGCTTCTTGCACAAAATCTGCTTATTAAGCAGGTTACCCTGCATTTTTGGCAAGGTCAAGCGTGACATTGTTGACCCTTTGAACCTGCTGCGTGTGTGCGCAACCACCACAAAGTTTGTTTTCATCTTTGCCCTCCTTTGAGTTTCAGGTTGACGGTTTCTGCTTGACTTTTGACAGCCGAGCAGCTGTGTCAGACACAGGTGGCGATGTGTCCAATTACACGCTGCCTGTATGTGAAGAGGATGTTTGTGCAAGCCCGTGCTTGGGTGACCAAAAATGGTTGAAAGGTATCTGCAGAATCCCAAAGTCACAAAAAGAGCCTCATGCATACGTATAAGGTCCACGATACATGCCTTAGATGCCATCTGAATCGAATTAGAAGGGTGCTAGATGGTTCCGAGGTGCACAAGGTTGTATACAGTAACTGACAGCATTTCTTAGAAGCCGTACTTTGACGGGAACCAGGGACATAAGAGAGTAATGGTTCCAATTTGTTCTAGCTAATCTATCACCTCCTGCCTCTCATTGGAGAGAAGGCTGATCTCTCGTTTCCAAGTGGTAGCAGTTACATCTTTGGACTTGCCGACTGACCTGTTACGAGACTGGAACTGTTTAGGAAAGATGACACAAGGAAGAAAAGATAGCGGCTGAGGGTGTGCCACTCTATCACTGATTAGTGGAAAAAAGAAGACTGACCTACTTTTTAATACTTGTTGAATCTTGAGGTCGGGTAGTTGAAAATCCACATTTTGTATGTAACTGCATTAGTTATGTTAATTGTAGTGAGTTATGACTCTGCTGGGACACAATCCAGTTGAACATTAGGCAAGATGTTGAGATTGGTCATATGGAATAAATGCTGCTGAAATTGCTTTCGACACGACATAACGTAGCCACATGGCTGTATGACATCTCATTTAAATAAATCATATACAGTCCCATCCAAAATGATTGGAATAGCAAAGTCAAGATACACAGTATCTACACGTTACGTGTTGGCGGTAAGTATAAGTACCGTATTTTTCGCACTATAAGGCGCACCTTCAATGAATGTCCTATTTAAAACTTTTTCCATATATAAGACGTACTGCATTATAAGGCGCAAAGAATAGAAGCTACTGTAGTGCCTGGGGTTGCGTGAAGCATACACTAGATGGAGCTGTGCTAAAGGGAATGTCAGCAAAACATATGGTTTAGTATTAACAATATAACAATAACTCAATAACAACATTGTTCACATATTAATATCCATATTTACAATATCTCCCAGCCTTGTCCAGGTGTGGGACTACCGTTCGAACCGCTGTTACTTTGGCGACATCCCGTGACTACGTTAGCCGTACTTAACCAATATTGATCCACATATAAAGCACATCAGATTATAAGGCATACTTTACGTTTTTGAGAAAATTTAAGGCTTTTAGACATGCCTGATGGTGTGGAAAATACGGTAAAGTCCAATAAAGACAAAAAAATAAAAAATAGGGCTAAGAACTAACAACTGGACTATTTTGAAGCGGGATTCGATAAGCCCTGATCAAAATCCTATTGTGGAAGGAGCTAGAAACATGAATTGGGAGGAAGGCACCCTTCAAACCTGAGACAGATGGAACAGTTTGCTCAAAAGGAGTGGACCAGGGTACCTATCAAAAGTGCAGAAGTCTCACATTGAGAGCATAAATTGTTTGCAGTGATTGCCTTAAACGCTTGTTCAACAAAATCATACATTTGGTCCAGGCTCATTCATAAATTTTCTCTTGTCACAATTGTGTTGTGTGTTGCACCACAATAAATAAATAAATAAATAAATAAATACATAAATACTTAGGGGCCTATTAACTAAAGGTTTGTGTCGCCTTTGCACCGCGCTAACCGGCAAAAATGGAGCAGTTAAGGAGCACCTAGTTCACTAAACATGCGCAGCTGGGGAAATCCGTCACTAAGTGCTCTGCCGAACAGATTGCATCACGGTGCGCCGGTGTTATTTGCGTGTATGTAAATTAGGTCATTTGCATACATTTGACGCAAAATATGCCCACCCCAAAGCAAATGAGACTCATTGATATGCAGCGTCTAATTCACTAACGTCAGCGCAAATAGCAACACTGCGTTTGCGTGACGCAAATAACGTTTTTGGAAAGCATGTATTAACCTGATGCACCTCGATCTCCGGCAGTGCATGCCATTTGCAGCACAACATGCGCGGCTGAGCAAGCAGAGAGGAGAGAAAGAGAGAAAGAGGGGGAAATATTTCCCTGTTAGTTTAGGGCTGATCGGCAATGGGGGAGGCATTTAAGATCATTCTTACGTGCCAGATGCATACTGTACGCCCACGACAACCTCTGAAAATATATTTTTAAAACACGATCGCACCAATAATTTGTACATTATGAATGAATGACGCCGTTGTTGGCCTCTCAGCTCTGTACAGCTTAATGGCACTATAAGCGCTTACGCTTGGTCCAACCTCGCTTTCTGATAATAAATAATCTTTCTCGAAACGATTACTAACCATGTTCTTGGTGCAAATCAGTTGCCATGTGTGGTAAATCAGGTGCAAATTTGCTCCAAGCTGTCAGTTTTGTGGGCGTGTTTGCGCCAGTATATGATTAGAGCAATATCCTTAGTGAATCGGTGGGTAACTGGGCGCAGACTGCGGGTGCAGTTATGTGGTGCAATATTTCGCGCTATTACCGGACGCAGCGCATTCTTAGTGAATATGCCCCTCAGATTTTAGTAATTGTATTAATTATAATGACATGTTAAGTTGTTTCAGATTTTTTTTTTTATATTTATTTAAGTTTTAGTAATTGTATTAATTGCAATGAAATTTTAATTTGCTTTTTTTCTTTGCTGCACGCAGTCTGATCTGAATAAATAAAAGTTGAATACAATATATATATAAAAGTTATTTATTAACAGTTGTGGGGGATTTTTGTCCATATGTGAAAAATTATTAACTCACAAACGGTATATGTCTGACTGTGTGCAGGCAATTTCTGCACATGAATGCTGAGACACAAATTGTTCTGAAAACAAACTTATCCATATTTCGAGTTGCAATTCCTTGACTTCAGTGTGTGAGTACTGTGAAGGTGCCGTGGGTGAAGGGAAACCAGTAGCATGTGTGGTCAATTCCAGATATTTCCAACACATGCTGACCTGGGCTGTGTGGGGGTGGCAGGCCAACCTCACACTGAGCCTGGATTATGTCTGTGCCATTTGTGTGTGTGTGGGATGGAAAAATGTGCATGATTAAGTGTGCATTTAAAATATAGACAAAAGGACTGAAAACAAAGGCACTCTAATGTTCGGCTGTTAAATACTTTGCACTACTAATTCATCAAGTGATATTAGCGTGCATGTACAAATTTTGTGCTGCTGGCTTGCTTTGTCATAATTTAATGGATTATTATTAGATTAACATTACCATTAGATTAATAGATTATTAAAAAAAAAAAAAAAAAACTGTGTCAAAGAAATCATGCAAGTGATTTGCCGAGGCCACCTCTATTGGAGCAAGCCAAAAGTCATTCACATATCTGCAACTTCTTGACAAACAAAAGCAAGCACAGCTTGAAGCAAACTGTTTCCATCTCATCTTGACCTGCTTTTGGCTTCTCCCGCTTCGCTAGATTTATACTTCCACTCTCCTCCACCTTGGCTGTCCAAATCACATTAGGTTGTAAAAGTGTTGGATTTGTGAGATCAACAGATTATATAGGAATCCAGATGATTTGCAGCATAGCCTGCGCCCAGTAGGAGACTAAGAAGTACAACTCCATCACTATTATGCATTACATGTTTAGTGATGTATACACAATATGAAACACATATTAGTGATGTTCAATACTTTTTTCAGACTGATACCAGAATCCAATCGATCCTCAACTCTTTGAGTAGTCACTGATACAGATACCAAGTACCAATAATAGCACTTTTGATAGATAACATTTCTAATTGCATTGAATATACAGCCATGTTTTAATACAGTGGTACCTCTACGGAATTATTAGGTTCTGGAAGAAAATTCTTAAGTACAACATTTTGTAAGTAGAGACGCATTTTCCATGTAAATGCCCTAATACGTTCCAAGCTTCCCAAAATTCAGACACAAATGTTTTATAAAGCATAAATATGCATCAAAACATGTAACAAATACATGTTACAATTAGATTATTGCACAATAAATGAGAGTTGTGCATAATGTAAAAAACAAAGAATAGAGTAAAGAAATGCAATTGGCTGGCAACCAGTCCAGGGTGTACCCTGCCCTACTGCCCAAAGCCAGCTGAGATAGGCTCCAGCACCCCCGAGACCCTTGTGAGGAATAAGCGGTCCAGAAAATGGATGGATGGATGGATAGAGTAAAAAATAAAAATGATGATCATTTACCTTTTTAACTGCTGTCCTCCTTGTTTTTTGCCCTCTTTGGTTCCTCTTCTCTCTCAGAAGTGTTTTTGCCTGGTGTTTTGTAAAGAACTGATCCAAGGATTTTTGTTTTTTTAAACAATCTTATTTATGTATTTATTTATTTATTCATTTATTTTTTATCACTCACTCTGTAAGCCACACATGATCTCCCAGGCGGAGAAGTGAACACACGCCATCCGGCACCGAAGGCAAGTGACGGTTCCACTCCTCCACCTGGAGCCCTTGTCTTTTTTAACAATCCTTCGAAAATGTCCAAGGCAAACATCATCATAGTGAGCGATCGCCTGAACGGTGAACACTTTTTCGGGGTGATTCTTTTCAATAAATTCTGAAACTCTGTAAACTTCAGGTACGGCGAGGCATCTTTTTCCAAAAAAGGCCCGTCTCGTCGCAATTCAATCATGCCTTCATCAATCACCAATTGTTTGAATTTTTGCACAAATTCGTCGGCCGTTAGTTAATACATTTACGTAAAACTATCCAAACACCTCATGGCCCGAGGGGCGAATGACGAGGACGCTACATAGAAACATATCTATTATGTATCTGTGGACACATACGGTACAGGTCCCTCTTAGCCAATGGGATGCCAGGAAAATGCCAGTAACAGCCAATGGCAGAGCAGCTCTAAGTATGTTGCGTTCAGGCAACTTTGGGAGCTGCGAGTAGCAGCCCATACTGTATTTTTACCTTTCGTATCCTGAAACTTCTTTCGTAACAAGAGGCAATATTTTCCTGTTGAGGAGTTTCGTAACTTGAAAATTTTGTATGAAGGAACATTTGTAAGTAGAGCTGTAATTCTGTACTGTAATTGTAAACTGTAATTCTAATTTCTAATTTATAGTTCCTGACCAGAAAACGGCCACCAGTATCAACCACCATTGCAAGTATCAATACCTTGAAATTGGGCCTGGTAACGGCCCAATACTGATACCTGATATCGGTACTCATCCGTCCGTACAAAATGCATATAAATACAAGGACAAAAGACGTTGGAAGTTGGAACTAAAAGTTTAAATTGTGACTTTGCGCTTGCAATGCACCATATGCAAAAGCTCATGTTTTTTTTGTTTTTTGTTTTTTTTTGCTTCTGGTGTCCTCTAAAAGAAGCAGATGGGTAGATGGAAATTTGTGCGTGGCTGCATTGTGCATTTGTTGCGGTGTACAGAGCAGCATTGTGTTGTGCTGAATGATCCTTAGCGGACAGATACACTGAGGGCTTTCCGTGGACAGCAGGAAGGGATGTGTGTGGCTGAGGGGGCAAATTTCTTCCCCGAACCATCATCAATAACAACTACAGTCCGGCTGGCCTACTGGGATCAGGGAGCTAAACTGTGAAGGATTTCCTGCGCCTACGCACACTGTTCATGGATTCATGAAATCCTCAAAGGGATGAGGAAGTTCCACTTACTCATCCACTCAAAAGCCCACTCACACACTTGTTTATTGCAGATCAATTTGGATCAAATGTAAGACAAACCCACGAGTCAAAATATTTCACTTCAAGGTGCTCATATGGATATAATATCAGTCTAAAAATAGACACCCAAGCCCTGTGAAAATCAAATCCTCAGGACACACACACACTGTAGGAAATCCCAAAGAGCTTTGACATGCTAGATGTGTTTTAAAAGATGTGGAACAATCATCTTCAGCCTAAGTTTCATCTGTGAACAAAAGTGAATTCTTCCTACCGGGTCCATTGAGGAAGTCTTTAATCTGAAGGCACAGCAGAGGTGGAGGGATGCCAGTCTCGCTGTCCACCTCACCCGCTGCTGTTTGGAGCCAGGACACACTGTAATCCAGAGATTCTGGCAACGTCTTCCCTTGGTCTGAAGAGAATGACAGGAGACACAAGAACAAAATATTCAATGATTTCAAGGGTAAAATCCACTATGGAAATAAAGTGGACCAGATTGGATTGTCTCACTCATACCAAGGCACTTGTAGTCCGAAGCCACTCCTCTTAAGGCCACATCAAACACAGAGAACTCCATTCTCTGCTTGCGATGGTGGCAGCTGAGAAGAGCAGAAGGTTGGATGACCTGCAGGTAGAGCAGCGGTTCCAGCACCTGGTCAGCAGGCCCTCTTCTTCCCGGCTGCCTTACGATCGTCACCCCCAGCGCTTGGCGTGCCGAGGAGCGGCTGGGGGTTGACACGGAGTTCAGTGCGAGCAGATTGCCTCTCGGCATAGGGGAGACGTTGCTGTTGAGGATGTCTTCGGCAGTCAGGTCTGTCAGGGCAGCGGGGTTTGGAG
This sequence comes from Festucalex cinctus, assembly GCF_051991245.1. Taxonomy (NCBI): domain Eukaryota; kingdom Metazoa; phylum Chordata; class Actinopteri; order Syngnathiformes; family Syngnathidae; genus Festucalex; species Festucalex cinctus. The sequence goes on from NC_135417.1 coordinate 19,297,167, forward strand.
ATGCCGAGGTCGATGCTGGAGGAGCCTCAGGCTGAATTTCGGGCTGGTTGAGAACACTCTTTCCGACCTGAAGAAGGTGTCAACGGATCGCTATGTTGAAGTTAAATGGGAAGGCAAGTCAAACATTTTCTGAACAATAATTTGTTCTATGCAGCTCCATGAGTCCAAACGACACCTTCTAATTAATATTGCATTTGTGGAATATGAACTAAGAAGAAAAATCCACCTGTTTTTACCCATCTCACGGGACGGCCATTTTGCCACTTGCTGCCGAGTGAAAATGACATCACAATCCCTCAGGGCTAAGGTAACAACCAATCACGGCTTGGCTTGCCAAAGTCACCTGAGCTACTGTGATGTCATTTTTTAGTCGACGGGAAGTGGCAAAATGGCCACCCCCTGAGATGGATGCTGCTTACTTCATATTCCACAAACACAATAATAATCAGAATGCCATTTTTAGAGTAGCGAGGTCGCATAGAACATACTGTTTACTACTACTATTTTTTTTTTTTTACTTGAGCATCTCTTTAACAAAACATAATGAAAACAAAGTGGCTATCCTTAGAGGCCCATACATAATTTGACTCTGTGCATTACTTGTTCGATATTCCAAATTTTAGCCATTTAAATGGGATGTCAACCAAAAAGTTTTCAATAATATGTTGTATACAGCTCCACTTGTCCTTACATGCCATTCTGATTAATATTACGTTAGTGCAACACGAGTTAAGCAGCAAAATCCACCAGTTTTTATTCATCTCAGGTGGCGGCCATTTTGTCATTTGCTGTGATTGGTCAGCCCTGAACCATAGATTTGTTTGATTTGATTTACAACAAGTTTCACATTGTTTACTTGCTTACATAACACAAATGTACTTGTATTTAACACGGACACAAAGGGTCTCTCATGCACACACCCACACTCAGACCGTGGGAGCTTCCAAGTCACACTTGTTGTATTTACCTTTTGAATTGGCTCTTTCCTATCCTGCATGCTGTCTAATGAAGTCGGGGCCTGCGGGGGATTACAACACTCATAGGCCATGACAGACAGCCTACTAGCAGTAAGAAAGATGTCGAATGGAATAAAGTTGAGGTTTTTGGTAATGGTGGACTTCTGGGAGGGCCTGGCTATGCAGTGGTGACTGGTCCCACTCTGCTGCTCAATCTGGACGATTCGGATGCGAGCGCTGTCGCTTCCGAAGCCGCTGTCCTGCCCGTTCCCACTATAGCGAGACGAAGAGTCCATGCCTGTCAAGGAGCTTCGGCTGCTCTGCTTCTGCTCATGTTTACGCATCTGCGTACAAGCACAAAGAAAAAGAAAGGCAACATTTCATTCTCAAGTTACTTCTATTGAATTTGGAAATGCAACCAATGGAAACACCAAAATGCCAGATTAAATAACAATAGATAAGAATAATAGTGTGGATATTTACGTGTAAATATAATCATGTGTGAAATGTTTTCCGTTACTTTAACATCTGTCGACAACGAAACTAACTGAAAATAATAAAAAGACAATGACAATGATGCATAAGAATAATGTGTAGAAAACTTTAAACATTCAAATATAAAAATGCCTTGATAGGCATAAAGTAAAGAGTCAGCAATGAGTTTTAAATAAACAAGAGAGCATTTGCTTCTTTGCAGCGTTTGTGTGTCCTGATCCTTTACAGTAAGACATAAACCAAATATCTGACTTGACTGAAACCATGGACCAATTGAACAATGAAACGGAGCATCATATAGCCACAAAAACATTAAAGGCATGCTGTGGGACCTTTTTTGTGGTTTGAAACATAATTTAGCAATTTTGAAATATTGAATATATCTTTAAAGAAGGGCTTCACTCTCGTCAAATCCAATTGTTTTTTGCAGTGGCTGTGGTATCACGCAAAAAGCAGCCCAAATTGTATGCTTGGCTCCAGATGTGGCGAGTTCCAACCATTGCGGCTATAAAAAAAAAAAAAAAAAAAAAAAAAAAAAAAAAAAAAAAAAAAAAAAAAAAAAAAAGATTTCATGGCCAGTTTTGAGACTACATTGCAGAGATTCAAACAATAATGAGGAGTATAAAAAAGTATAAAAACTGGCTCCCATAGAACAATAATGACAATACTTAAATTTGGGGCAGAATGAGCAATGCAACCGAAAAACCAAAAAAAAACCAAAACAAAAACAGATTTAAAAACAAAGATTTTTGACGGTTTTTGGCCAAAACTATGATGCCCCACACCTTCCAATTGTATCCTCATCTGATCATCATGCACATGGTTGCTATTACAGCATGTACGCCCAGCTGCCCCCCTTGCACTCTGCAACTCCATGGGAATTTTAAATGTATATTATTGCCGTGGCAGAGATAGTGTTTCAAGACCTCTGAGCAAATAGTAAACCCACTGGCAGCGCATTAGACAGAATACTTGACTTATTAGATATTTCCTAAACTAAACAGTGTCATCAAAGGCTAAGAACAAGAGCCATATAAAACGCCGCGGCACGCCTGCCTGTTCTGTTCTTTTAGGCCCGGCTTTCACAGGATAGACCCTGCCAGATCCTTCTTTTTTTTTTTCTTCGTGGCTGATTGTGGACAGGATGTGAGCGCTTCTATTTCTGTAGAAAAGTAAGAATTTCCCACAAAAAAAATGAGGGGGGAAGGAATTTGAGCTGATTTCCAAGAATGTGGTGTTAAACAGGTGACACTTCTGTGGAGAAAAAGACGTGTTTGAAAAGTGTATCAGCGCAGCATAAATGTCTCTTAATGAGTACCCTTAGTTGGAAGGGACACATGAGTTGCACAGCAGCTGGGAAGGAGCTCGAGCCAGAAAAAAAAAAAAAAAAAAAAAAAAAAAAAAGCCAAATACCCCTTTTACTCCCCCATCTCTCTTTATGAGCTTAGGCTATACACATGCATTTACAATTATGGCAAATACCCAATCGTCTCTATAACCACACCACAAACGAGTGGCCCCTAAGCAAATTCTTGATCTATATTTAGACATGCTTACAAGTGGAATATGGGATAATGGGGAACACAATTGCGGGTAGAGAGGAAAGAAACAATGAGGAAAATAAAGTTGTTTGAAGCGTTTGATTCAAAGCGTGTGCAATTAGTACATTCACAAACCCGGGATTTCATATAAATTTCACTTAAAAAAAAAAAAAAAAGTCAAGCAGACAGCTGGAATTTCTGGACTTGGTTATACACCTTTATGATTACTCACAGACAAGGGAGCAGGTATTAACAACGTATGGCTCTCAAGTCCGTAGACTTTAACGTTACGCCAATTTATTCACTGACAGAAGGCAATAAATTTCAAATCCAAACATGCACTGCAGCTACATGCCTGCTCCCAGCTGAAATCCCCCTTTCCAACCATTACTTTCGATTACATTATATAATAGCTGCACTGAAACACAGTTTCCACATCCCAGTGTAATCTTTCGCTGGACCTGGGAGTTGATCGTGATCGTGAATGTGCGATGACACACACACGCAAGCCACAACCTCCATTGGCCAATCATGATGTCATGCTTCTCACAGTCTCTAGGCATAACGTCCTGGAAAATGGAGGATAATCCCCAAAGTGTGAAACCATGAGTCTCCCAGGTGCCAATCATATCAGTGCGCATCTGTGTGACCCCAATTTCTGTCAGTGTAACTCACAACAGCTTGGCTAGAATAAGACTAATAAGCGGAAGCAAATGTCACATCATCCAAATGCCACCCGTTTACAGTGTTGGCTTGCTGGTCCAATATGACAACATACGTTTTACATCTGAATAGCACACATGCACTTGAGTGTTTCCAGATGAATCAAAAGTAGGTTGCGATTCAGGTTGAGAGATCACGGAATAAGAAAATCTGGAGGTTTTCACTTGTAGGAAAGTCCATATGGTCTCAAAAGAATATAGTAAATTTAACATAAGTGACACACTGTAGGTGAATGTTATTTCACATGGGTCTATTTAGAAGCCATATATCTACAGTGAAGTTCAACTTTTTTTTTTTTATTGGAAGAGAGTTGATTTATTGGTCAAATGATTTATTCAAGTGGGCAGACAAGCACCAAACAGAGTGCATGTCGGGAAAAAAAAGACAAGAAAAAAAAAAAGTCTTGTTATAGCTTAATGGTTTAATATAAACTGTATTTTCTCCAAAAAGGGAATGATCAAATGTCAAATGTCTTTACAATGGAAATGATAGTCCATCATAACAACAGAGCTACAAGTTGCGTCGGTCACATAATTGTTAAAAAGAACTATGGTATCAGTATCAGGCGGATACTCCACCTTATTTAAAGGTATCAGTACTTGAGACACTGGCTGATACATTTTGTGGCCATTGTACAATCAGAAACTAGAATGACAAGAATAGAAAATTGTCATTTACTTCATGCAATTTAAACGAAAAATGCTATATTGGGATATACAGTGTTCCCTAGCTACTTTGCAGTTTGGTTATTGCAAATTAACTATTGTGGAATTTCATCTGCGAAATTTGGTTAAGGCAATCTATTTTATGATTGAAAATAAAAACTTGCCGTAGTTATTAAGCCGACAGTTTCTCACCATTGTCTATCCGCTCACAATTTATGAACTCGGACTTTAATCAGCAGCTTGGCATTTATCTTAGATTTTGCATTTTAAAAGTTACATTTATTATGTGTAACAAGTGTTTAGATGAGTGGGAGACGTGTCGGGGGTTTCAGAATGGCTTAATAGAGGTGTGTATACTGTCTATCCCCACACCACCATAGTAAAAATAATAAAAAAAAAAAAAAAAATAAAAAAAACATAAAAAAATATATAATTATCAAAAGTCAACCTCTACTTCACAAAATTTTCCTATTGTGTGTGGGGAGGGGCAACGTATCACCAGTGAGAAGTGAGGACATTTTTAAAATTATCTGTCAGAAGTACTAATGTAAATATTCAAGAGTACTCATACTGGTATAAAAAAAGGGTATCAAACATCCCTACATTTTTTTTTTCTACAAAAAAAAAAAAAATCATCACTACATATATATTGCACTTCATTTCAATTAATAAATTTCTTGAGCAAATAATAGTCACTGTAATGTCAATAACATGCAAGTAGCGTGAGTAGAAGTTGCCATAGAATGTTGAGCTACATTTCAATATTTATTGCTGAATCAATGTTTGGCAGCGGTTTCTCGTGTTCTGCAGTAGAATTTCCAATAAAATCCTAGGAAGTCATATTACTAAATCTTTGTGACGGCACAATACAGTTGCGCTACTTGCTTGCAGGACGTCTGCATGGGAATTAACTTCTGTATCTTGACAGCATCAGCGCTTACAAATTCACCCCCCGATGTGCTACTCACATTGTTTACCAGAACCATAAAGCCGATAGCAGGCCTCTGTTCTTTTGTGCCCTGGGCAAAAAACACTCAAAAAGGTCCCACCTTAATCAAAAAATAATAACAATAATACTTTGCGAAATGCCAAAAAGACTTCAATTCAACCTTTCATTTTCTTGTGGAAAACAGTGGGTGGAAGACATTTATAATGTGAAGTCACCTCCCTCTGTATGCATTAACGGCAGCCCCGAAGCAAAGAAAGGCATCAAAGGCGGCCATTTAATAAATTCAACGTTGTTTCACTAACAAAGGCAACCTGCAATGCACTTAAAGTGAACCACAACAAAGTAGCAATAGAAGGTCACGACCTTGGCGCTTGGAAATGGATGCTGAGTGCTTCGGCGCGACTGTCAACTGTACTTTAAACATGGCATACTCCAAAGCTCAGGGCGCCAAGAGGGGCCATTTTAACAAGCTCCCTGCGCTCTGTAATGCTGGTGGGTGGTTTTACTCCTTGGGGTTTAACGGCGCATCGTGTTCTTTCAGGGGGAATGAGGGACAACATCGCACATTAAAGGTTTCATTCACGTTTCCCAGGCTACCAGCATCTCATCTGCTCAGGAAGGATTGGAGTAATAATAGCATGAGGGGCGGGGGAAAACGGCACGTGACATACTTAAGGAAAAGAAACATCTTAATGACAGCACAATTTATGCATCTGGACATTCCTAAAGCACTGGGTCAGATGGAACACTTTTCAGGAGGAAGAGAAGCCAGGAGCGGGAAGACAGAATTTGATAAGGCTCAACAAAAATGAGGACACAATCTTCAAAACTAAGCTTTTTTATTTATTTGTCCGCGAACACAGGAATCAACATCGGTCTGTTGTACAACGTATTCTACTTCCGTACAAAAAAAAATAAGTATCATAGGGAGGAAAATCAACAATGATTTTGATCAATTTTCAAATGCCTTAAGGTTTGAGAAAGCGCTGGCTCAAACACAAAGATACAGTATTCTAAAGGATGGATGATGAAAAGAATAATTGGCAAAAGCGAGAGTTAATGCGGTCCAAATGGAGAACGACAATAAGCTACTTGGGGGGAAAAAATGCTTCTGGGACACATGGCAACCAAAGCCTCGGTTTTATAATTGTTGAAACTTCAAAACCGGTTCTCTCCTGTGCCTTTGTGCAGCATTAGTTTACTTACAAATATGCCGCCACAAATAGACCCCAGATTTCTGTTGCTACTTCCAGAGTAATGACATTTAGCAGCCTAAAGTAGGTTGACTGAGACTCAAACTTCCAAACCCAACATGTCCTACTCTTCATCCTGGACACAGCCCATATGAAAACAGAAAAAACATTTTATTGTACATTATATTATACATTTAGAAAATGTGTTGAATGATTAATCGTGTTAACTATTGAAGTTATGCAATTAATTACAATTTATTTGAATTGCCTGACACCCCTATAATAAACATATTTCGATATATGCATCTTTTACAGCCCCAGATGACAAAATAAATTGCATGCATCCTGCAACATCACCTAAAATGGTAGACCTTTATATAATACTATAAATAGCTACAACTAGGACAGGGTGTTTGGATGATGGATGGAAAAACAAAAATAAGTCAATTTGCAAGACAGCACACTAGAAATGCACAGTACCGGTTCATACAAATCTTGTCTTTCCTTTTGGCCCATCTACAAATAGAAGCGTGAACACATTGGATTGGATCAGCTCAGTATGCAGTCAACATGCTTATTTTACGTCTTCAATGGCGCTTGGACGCACTGACTTCACTTCAAAACAAAAAGTCAACCTCTTCTGCTTATTTTCTCACTCAAGAAGGGAACCACTTGTAGCTATTTAAGATAGATGATGATGATGATGATACACTGATTATCCTCTTTCGGTCACGGGTGACCTATACAGCTGTATATTACTTACAGTGTACTGTGTCCTCCTCAGGATTCTGCTTTTGTGTTGAGAAAAGGAAGTCAAGAACAACTGTCTCTTATTACTACTATCACTATTGGTGTGAAGAAATGGGCAGGGTTAATTCTTTAATCTAATATTTGGGCTGCAGTATTTATACATACACTTCTCTTAATTGGTGGGTTACTGGACATCTGTTGGGTAATGGGAAAACAAAAAGTATAGTTTTAAGGCAGGCTGACTGCATGTAATTATTCTCTCATTTCAGTTTATTTAGTTTATTTAGGGGCAAAAACAGAGTGGCAATGAAACACAGAAAAGACACATTCTTAGGTTACAACTTTGGCTCTTAAGGGAAGCCATTGAAGATTCAGTAATGCTTTTAACTTAACATGATTAGCTTTGGCATCGACTTTTCAACAAACAAACAATAAAATATACGACAAGCATTGTCTTCAGCCTGGGTCTCCAATTCACAAAAGCAAAGGCTTGAGAGACTTCAAAAACAGAAAAGATGCTTTTCATTAGTTCATGAAGGGCTCTTCTGAAATTCCTGGAAGTGCTGCAAATAGCATTGTCTGCCTCAGCAAGGAAAACAGCAGCGACATGAGGCTACTTTGAGTGGGCCAGTGTGGTTCACGGAAGCAAAGATGAGTGTTCTGATGATGAACGATAGGGACACACAAACAAGAGGTTGTCTACAAACCAATACCTACTACAAACATTACAAAAAGTGATCTGAATGTAATGAAATGTAAGTCCACGAATGCCGTTGATGTCCAGAGGTGAAAAAACAGAAGAAAAAAATAAAATAAAATAACTTATTCATTGCTGTCTGGATATGTTCCCAGGAGTGAGGGAGAAAACTGCTCAGATGTGCTATGTTAAGTTCATAAAGGACAATTATGTATTATGTAAGACCCCCACTGCCCCTTCATCAACAACAGTGGTGTGTTTTACTATGGTGGATAGAATAGAAGCACCGTAAAGATTAGCAAAATAGAAAAAAAAACTTTCATGGTCACTGGGCTGCAATTCAGATGCTTCTAAGGAAAGATTTAACACTAAAAACAAGCACATATTCAAATGGCCAAACAAGCATCAGCTTTTTTTTTTTTTTAACATTGCAGTAGTGTTAATAGCAGACATTGTCATAAACCTCATCCCATTTTTATTTAGTCGACTATAAATCAAGCATTTTAAACTTTATTTTAGTCCAAGAAAACAATTTTATGCATCTAGTTTTAGTCAACAACTGTCAACATTTTAGTCAGGACAATCATTTTACCCCTATTAGGAGATATAGATCGAAAACAATTTCACATAAAAAATTTGCATCTTTTTGATGAAAAACAACTTCACACACAATTACAGTATATCAACAAAGTGGCTACTATGGCTCCATGCTACGATCAATTAGCCAGCATTAGTGGTCGGATTAACATTATTGTTGGAACGTTATAGCTGTTGTATTAAGTTATGTTTTAACTATAATTTATTTTTATTTTAATTTAGTCCCAGTTATTGTTTTTTTAATGAGTGTTTTAATCTAGTCTAGTCTAGTTTTTGTCCAGTGAAAAATGTATGTTGGCGAAAATATTTTTGTTTAGTTTTCGTTAACGAAATCAATACTCTGTCATGACTCGAGTCATGTAGGTGTAATGTTTGGGTCTTGTCTCATGTCTGGGGTCACGCCTGGGTTAAGTTTGCGTAGAGTTCATGACCGTGCACCAGAATTCACGACCCGTTACGTGTCTGTTTTGGTATTGATGTAACAGCATCCAGTTTCAACTAGTTTTAGGCTATATGATGTCTGGACTATATGATGTCAAGTATCTTTTATGCTGTATGATGTTTGTTGATATCAGGAACTATCTGTAATTACGGAGTCAACAGCCAATCAGAGAATTCCATGTCAGTACTAGTACTCACATGTCTGGCTACAACCAATGAGATTGACTGACTGTCTATTTAAGGGTCTGAGAATTGTGTTTTGCCGGATTATTGCTCAACTGTTCTTGTGTTCAGCTCTCTTAGTTTCTGCCTCTCAATGTGAATAAATATAGACTTATTTGTGTCTGCGCCTTTGGGACCCGACTCTAGCACACAACATACTACATGCCGCAATATAGTATATGGTGACAAATCATCCAGGTATATGTCTCTCGGGGAGAGCGTTCCTCACTCCCTTCACCTGAGTTGACACCCGATCTCACAGTTGACCGAGGGGGACCGTTGCCTCCCTTGTTCTCGCAGAATTCCAACCTTCATGATTTAATCTGGAGTTTTCACGCCAATTTCGCCAAAACCGATTGAAGGGACAGCAAATTCAGCTGCTACTGATCTCAGATTGAGTTTCCAAGGGGGCCAATTTAAGAGTGCCACAGTTATGCTTTGAGAAGTCGGACGGTTTTGGTGCAGGGACTGAACGGGGAAGGTGAGTTGTTATGACTGGCTGTCAATTAGCAGTTGATTCAAACAGGAGGGTCAGTGAGAGATGGGAAAAGGGGAAATAAGCTACAGTTTCATAACAAACCAAGGGCAGCGAGATGTACACTGGCGAAGAAACGGCGTTGAGGATGAGATGAGACAACAGAGTTTCCTAAACAGATGCAAGGCTGCCAAAATGGAAAAGGAGATGGCTGCACGGGGATGGTTATTTATTATCGTACTCAGCAGCACCAGGGCAAATGAGAACAGAGCTTAAGCAGGATGGGAAAAGGTTGAAGGGGAAAAGCGATCTCGCCCTCAGAGAGTGTTAATGGCCAGGTTGACTGGTTAAGAGTGGAATGTCAGCTCCCACATTTACAGAAAAGACGTTGGAAAGGCAGAAATCAAAGCAAACATCAGCTTCTCTTATTCTCACCATGTCATGTCAGTGTTTTTTTCTTCTCCATCCGTTCGTGCTCAGGCTTCCTCCGGTCTGTTACCGACTGCGCTCATTATTTGTGTTGGCCATAAAAAAGCTGCTGTGACACATCACTGTCTTGGAAAGTTTCGAGTGAGACATTCTACCTCTCAGAGACAATAATGAAACACTCATCACAAGGAGGAGCACTTCTGGAGACAGCTCACTTGAAACATACTGTACACAGAAAAGGATCCAGATTCAGGTCAAAATCTTATGTGCTTCTGATATTGAGCTGACACCGTGACAAAAAAGATAAACTGAAACAGAGTAAAAGACCAACTGAGCTTCCAAGCTTTGACAAGAGTAACATTTCCGAGCAGCGCATTAAGAGGCAACAACTACAAAATACTATAACAGTATTTAACTACAAGTGACAACTTCGAAGTTAGTCTCCGATATACTGGACATACAGTGCTTTGACATACACGTCAACTTTGAAATACACACGCGATTCATGTGTGGTTGCATGGCCGACACGCACCCGCACACAAAAAAGAAGCATCAGAGAACTGCTGGCCGCTTCAAACTGCTCTTTTAACCCACTGACAAACCAAAGCAGCTACCGACCGATGTGTTTCGTGTCTACTGTAAATCCACGTCTCACCGCAGTTCGTGTTGGCTGGCAATGTGCTCTGCTTTATAATTAGGGGCTGTGATATTGAAGCTGTGCGTGAGCATTTAAACACAGACACGCACGTCGACATTTAGTACAACACGCAAACCTCAAATTATCAGCGACTTTTCTGTTCAACAAGAGAAGATGAAAAGTATGAAGTAAGTGTGTAAACACAAATGCTCAAAAGATGACAAGTTGTCAAAAAACATGCGACACGGGGCAATTATGAGCAAACAACTGAAGGCTTTTGCCATAGATGTTATTTAGAAGACTCTTTGATGCAGAGTACCTTTTTTTCCCCGAACCTGTGTACAGCCTTAGTGTGTGTGTGCATTTCTATACGTGCGCTTGTGTGAGTGTTGAAGGAAGTCTAAAACCCCGTTTCCCATGCGTGTAATCATCCCAGGATGAGGTGGAGGATGAAGCCGTGCGGGACTTCCCCTGCACCAGAGGGTATTTTCCTCTTCCACTGTGGTACAGGCACATGGCTGACCTCGGCTGCATCCGTGTGCGAGTTAAGACTCAAAGGGACACGAGCTGTTCTTTATCTGGCCTAGCGTCTGTCCCAGGAAGCAGTTGGGCAACTTTCAGCAAATGCAAGCGTGATTACGGTAATGACTAATCACTAGGGATGTTTGATACCACTTTTTTTTTCAGACCACTACCAGTACGAGTACTCAACTCTTGAGGAGTCACCAATGCCAATACCAATAGTACTTTGGGTGGGTTAAGGTAATTATAAAGAAAGACCTATATTGTACATCCCAATATAGCATTTTCCCTTAAATTTCCCATTTTTTCATTACATATTTTGTATAGAACAGATGATGAAAGTAATTTCAATAAATAAATCGCATAAATAAAGTCCCAAATCAAAACATCTTAATGGACATCTGTGAGACATTTAAGCCTTTAGTTCCTGATCATAAAATGGCCACACGAGGGCGGCCGATATTGGTATTGGCCGCCGTAAGGCTGAGTATCGGCATGATAACGATACGTGGTGGTAGTACCTACTCCTCCCTCCAAATTACGTTATATGAGCTGGACACGGTTGCCAAACAAGAATGATTTGACGAGTATATGTTGAAGGGCAGGTGATGGACAAAAGTCAAAATGCAATGTAAGCTGTACACTTCATAGAAATTGTCAAATTACCTCTTTACTAGACACAAACAACCTTTCTTACTTCTTATCTCTTAAGTTGTATTTTAATAGCTCATTTACAAAAACAATGTCACCAAAAATATTAAAGAGGAAGTCAACCTAAATATCGTCTTTACAACACTATTTTCCTTGCAGTCCCACAGTATTCGGATTAATAGTCTGTTTGTGGAACATGAATTACAATAAAAATCCACCTGTTTTTATCGATCTAAGGGGGCGACCATTTTTTCACTTGCTGTCGCTTGAAAATGACAACAGTTGACTCAGGTACGTCGCAGGACCAAATTCAGAAAACAGGTGAGGCTGGATCAGTTGTTATCTCACCTGTAGATTTTGATTCTTATTTCATATTCGACAAACACAATCACATTGACGTGTCTCGGCCATTGAACATATTATTGTAAAGAACCTTTTTGGATTGACTTCCACTTTTTAACATCTAAGTATGATGGGAGTAGTAAGTAGGGCTGGGAATCTTTGACTGTCTCACAATTCGATTCGATTACGATTTTTGGGTCTACGATTCGATTCAGAATCGATTTTCGATTCAAACTATTCAAAATGATTTGATTGACAAATAATTTCTGCTTCAATTTACAGATATGCACAACATTGTCATGATCTACTCCAGTCTGCTTTGCAAGACAAAATGACAAATAGAGACATTAAAGTGTCTTTTTTTTTTGTTTAAACATTTATTAATTTTGTATTGTAAGTGCCTTTTTCCACAAAAACAGCATGTGGGCTACAACTGCCTTTTCCCCTTCTTCTTCATTTCTAATTTAAATAAAATCGATTTTTGGATATTAATTTCGATTCGATTAATAAATGAGAATCTCGATTCTTTTATGAATCAATTTTTTGGCACACCTCTACTAGTAAGTATGAAAAGTTGCAAGCTATGGATGGAAAGAAAGTAGAAATTAGAAATGAGAAGGACAAAAAATTGCAATTAATCTCATTAAATTTTCAGGAAAAATCGTATATTGGGAGACATAGATTTTTCCTTAAAATTGTCTTTTTTTTTCTTTCAGAAATTTTATGAACCAAAGGTACTAGTAGACAACTCGAGTTGAATGCATCCCTACTGCAAACCACCACACCAACAATCAAACTATCATATCAATAAATGTTAATCAATGATCATTGAAAGTGGAGAACTTTTCATTAACATTGCACATACAGGTGTGACGAATGTGTCAGATGAGAAGTGTAAATGTATCCGACGTTGAAGACGTCTCAGTGTAGACACACAAAACACACATTTGATCATTATTACAGTTCTACTGTCCCAATAGTAGCAGTGTGCACACTGTGGTAATGTTAGCTTGCAGCGAGTGTGCACCATGTGTGTATATGCCTGCGTGTGCGAGTGAGGACAGACAATTGTGTGTTGTGACACTGCCTCCAAAGTCCAAGAAGTTGCTCTATCATATATTCATAGCTGCTTGACTGAATCATCTGCTGTTGCTGAAAGCTGCCTGACCCAAGCCCAGCTTCACTTCATCATGATTAATGTAAACCATCTTACTGGGCAGGTCCTCCAGGAAGCACAAGGAAGAGAGTGGAAAACTAATCTATACAAAACGTTATGAATTCATCCTTCACCAAAGTAATAACATGAACAGTAAAAGATTGGGGCATCTGCTCGAAAAACAATAAGATCATTTGAGTAAATTGGATCCATCCATAATTGACTTCAATCAATCTGCATATATGTACTTAAGAGGCAACAGATTATGGAAACAATCACAGCCGATGACAATACGTGACTTTCTGACAACACAACTCAATGAACTGAAATGAGCGAGTCCCACACAAGGCTTCCATGGAAGACATTTGTGCACACATTGCCCACATGCCTGCTTCGCCTCACCACTGCCAGGGAACCCAAAAGCCTCTACAAAACAAATTCATTAACCCGGACAATAAAACACAGCTGTGAGGGATGATGGGAACTGTTTGAAATCAGTGCGCGGGATTGTGGGGAATCTGTTCAAGTCAAACAGCATGTTTTCAAAAATGAGTGGGAAGGAAAAGAAAGGGGGGAGGGAAAAAAAAAAAAGACTTAGAAGTAGGGGACACTGCGGAAGAAGCGGTGTTTAATCCAAACTGCTGACTGAGAGCAGAGATGCTTTTTAAGCTTTCCTAAAACACAATAAGCAACTGTTTCTAATAGAATGTTAATAGGATGTGATGAACAGGATGTATAAATGAAGTACAAACAAAACTGTCAAATATAATAAATATCACCCATGAAATTGACTTGTAATATACAAATATAACCACTCCAAATACAATTTTTTCATCTTGGAAACTTGCAAATGGAAACACATTTCATATTTATGACTTCTTTGTAGGACCAGCATCTATTGTGTGTTCTATTCTGAATGCATCAAAAGCTTTAACTCTTGCAACAGCAAACAATGTCAGAGGCAACATGCGACCGATAGAATTGTTTTGCTGTGGTGAGTCTCATGCATTAACGGGGCGAGACAGATTTTTGGCACAGAAAATTGGTAGTGAGAAGACTCAGCCTTTGAGTTAGGGGATGTTGTGATCAAACCCGCCACTAGAGGGCCTCGTAGCTTGCACAACGGGCTCTTGCTGATTGACCAACATGCTGCAATTTGACAGAATTCTCACTACTAGCCTGGGTCAACTAGAAGAAGAGGCAGTTGACACCCCTGACACAGATGAAGATGCAGATAATTTAAACAAGTGGTGCCACAAATTCAAATGCAGACCGCATTTATTGAGATTAACCTCCAAGTGTGCTCTAATTTATTATTTTAGTAAGAATTACAGGGAGGAAAAAAAGATCACAGCAATAGAAACATTCACTTTGCTTTAATTAACCTTTAAAGAAGATTTATTATACATTTTTCCCCTAAAATGTCTGTAACATGCTTTTATTAAAATACCTCAAAAGTGAATAATTACAGCATACTTTAGACCCAAAACCTTTTTGACTCACGGATATTGCTGTTTGGAAGGGGCGGTCCTATCTCATTTGTCTCCCAAACAATTGGTGTCCAAACTACGGCCCGGGGGCCTTTTGTGGCCCGCTGTCAACTTTTAAGCATCCCGCAACATATGCTAAAAATTATATTTGAGACTAAAAAATTCATTTTATATACTGTAGAGCTTTTCAAAATATACAAATATGCAAATGAACTATTTACAAATAAAGAAGAAACAACATTTCTCTTCATAACGATGTGGTAAATAAAGACAATTATCTTTTACATACAAAAATATTTTTTCCTTAAGTTTCTGCTCTATGTCAAGGTCGGAATTGTGAACATATATGAGTCATATTTTCTGGTGGGTTACAGTGTTGAGACACCCTCAAAATCTTGTAAAATCAGAAACTATTTGCCTTGGCTTACAGAAAGTTATTGAGGTAGCAGTTTGTCAGAAAACTGTAATATATTAACAATATGCAATTGCTTGATTGACTGATTTTTAGTGTGTTTGAGAAATTAAAGTAAAAAAAAAATTGTGGCCCTTTCGTCCTTCAATTTTTCAATATACACCCCTTGGACACCACCTAAACTGCTAGACCAATGTAGAGTATGGGCCAAGGCTACGATTACCTCAGTGAAGAAAACTGAGTGCTCATAATTGGTTCACTTTTCACTTGTGGAGGCAGCACTTCCATCACAAAGCTGCTAAGTTACTTTTGACATGACATGACACTTTGGCTGCCAATTCATGGGTGGAGAAAACTTAGTGGGGGATATACTACGTAAATTAGACGGACTGTTCCGCCGCAATCCGACAAAATTCAATCGGAAAATCAAACCAAGTACTTATTTACCCAGTTTTGTAAATTCCCACTTGACAGGCAATCCATATACCACACAAGTCAATTTTCCATCAAAACAGGTCAAATGCAATTAATCAAATAGAGTTGGTAGATTTATTTGTGCATAGCATTCTGCAATAGTACTAAAGTGACACAACTGCTAGCTCGAGTGTGTTTTGGACCAAAGATAACTCTGATTCTGGTCAAGCGTTGGGGAATGGATAACCACTATCCTATGACATTTTTAGTAGACCCCCCAGAGCAGTTGCTATTCTTTCCCATCTTGCCTTGAACCTGGATGACCCTTCTTCCAGCCATTAGCTGCCCCTCAGCAGAATCAAGCTATGAATCATTAGCAGCCAAAGGTGAGGCCTTCACGACCAAATCAAGAGCAGATGTAAAACTAGCACCTCCATGGGCCTGACTGTCGAAATAACAAAGGGGATTCCCAATCGACTGGTCGAGTATCGTTTTAACACGCTATTGTAAAAACATACCACCTAAGTTAATTTCATCTTTATTCTTTCCAGAACAGCTAATGGAAATTATTGTATCTTTGAGAGAATTCATGTTAATTGAAAAAAAAAAAAAAGTAAGGTAGAGAGGCAGAATCACTCCATGCCTGTCAACTCACTCCTTTTCATTTCATTGCACCATGTCCTCCTTTCCCCTGTCCATTGCTCTTCCCTATGACTCTCATCCTCACCACAGCTGGTAAATATTTTTATATTGTGTTCCATTAGCAAGTTTTATTGAGCGGTCAGACTGGGCAAATGGCGCCTGGGAGCTCCCTGTCCTGTAAACAATAGAAAAAGGCCCTGAAAGCTGCAGCTGAGCACAGCGCAGTAAACTAAAGCCACATTAGAGGACCACTGTGTGCTGAGTAAATATTTAAATGTGTTGGATGCACCCCAGTATAGGCGCTAGTTGGGGGGAAATATTTCATGAAAACATTCAAGATGGATTTTTTTTTTTTTTTTAAACAAAGCTCACAGAGGTCAGTGGATAACAACTCAACTCTGTTTCATAACATACTATTTAATACATAACATCATAGAGGTTAACACAAATATATTTAGCAAAGATAACCCAGTAAACAAACAAATACCTCAGTGCCTTGCACAGGAGTGTCCAAGCCCCCAATGTTGTCTCTGAGAAGCTGTTGAAGGAGGTGCACCTGAGCAATGCTGAGGTAAAAATCCAGACTGCTGGTCACATTAACTTCAAGGGAATGGCCACACACCACCAAGTCCTACAAGGGAAGACAAGTTCAAATGGCAAATCAATCACTGAAGCAGAATACATGAAAATTCATAAAAGGAGTCAAAAACTTTAATTGTGTTTGATGTATTCAATCTAATACGGCATATGATTCATATTACAAACTATATATTATCATAATTCCTCCTTGTTACATTTTCCAAATCCGGCCATCATATTTTGCATGTCAGTGCAAATTATGAATGAGCTGATATGCATTGTCAAGGGGCATGTTAGCGTGGAGAAAGTAGGCATCAAAGAGGCAGGAAGTTGGAATGAGCTGTGCCAGAAAACATCAGCTGTGTAAGCAGAGGTTTGAACTCTGTGGGTCAAAAGCCTCCATTACACGATTTTCTGGCTGTGGGATTCCTAACGAAGGACTTATTGTATGCAAAGAGGTAAAAGTTGAATACATCTGACATCTGTCTCAATCAAGAACAGATAAAGTCTGCAGTACCCATTCTAAAAAGGTCAAGGTTGAAATACAATAAGGTGCCAGTAGTGATCACACTTCCACGTCACTTATTGTGTTACCAACTTTCCATGATTGTAAAACAAAAGAAAGCTCTGACGTGTTTTGTGCTGAGTCTGCTAACCTCTGCTTGGCCGGCATCAGGCGAGAAATTCTTGCTGAAGATGATGGCGGGAGCAGCAGTCACTCGGACAGAGAAGTCAGTCACGATGGGTGTCAGGATGGCCCGACGCTCCGGGTGCCTCCTGATACTATAAGCAATATGTGGAAAAACAAACGATGGTTACAAATTAAGGATTAGGCTCTAGAATTAACCTACAGACATTTCATCTGTGACATAAATGTTTGATGGTCAGGTTTGGAAAAAATGGTTCCCTGTTTATAGCCTACCTGCAAGGATACATACATTTATATTTCACTATTTTAGTTCAAAACAGAGGCAGAGTTGTGGTAGAATCGCAGTTAAAAATATATGTTTTAAGTTAATTACTAATACAGGTGACACGTTGGGATATATATATTTTTGAATTGTATGCTATCCATGTTTGGTGATGTGTATTCTGCATGTACCACATGCTCATATCTGGTGCACTCATTGACAATGTGCAATTGGCTCATTGCACGTGACAAAACTTTGTCAAAACAGACCGAGTTGCTATAGAAAACATCAACTGTAAGGTATTCTATAATTCTGGAACATTAGGGTATTTAAAAAAAAAATGAAATGCAATTACAAATATGAATTGCACAGAATTGGAAGTTTCTGGGAATTACAGTGAACGTCACACTAGGGGTGCTCGATTATGAAGAAAATATTAACCATGATTAATTTGGTAACAATTGCAAAAATGATTAGGAAAATAATTTGTTTTAAACAAGTATAAAATATAAAGATAAATACATTTCTTTGAAACACGATAATTTTGCAAGTTCCTTTTGGGCCAAACAAGATTTATTAAATCAGTCTTTTTTTTTTTTTTTTTTTTTTTAAGGTGAAAATATATAAATGTGAGCAACTCAGTATTAATAATCTTTTATTTTTGTTAATGATTATGCCAATTTTGTAATTGTGGAGTGTAGTAATCAAAATTGTAATTAAATTTCGATTAATTGCACAGTATTCACATCAATGCTATTCATTTTCATGCTGATGACAGACGGAACGGGTTTGATCGAACCCCAGGAGTTAAAAATAAATAAATAAATAAATAAATAAATAAATAAAAAAAAGTGGTCGGACGAACATGTGCAATATGAATTCACATGTACAACGGAACATATGGTGTTCCACAGCTTTTTTTTTTTTTTTTTTTTTTTTTTTTTTTTTTTTACATTGGCCTGTCACATTTAGAAGGACAAAAAGTTCCAACTATCAGTGATTTAATGTTCCCATATGCTGGACTTAATAGCTGCATGAGTACAATATTTAAATTCCTTACTAAACACATTTTAGCTGGAAGCCCAAACACAGTTAGACACATAGTGAGACATTATTTGACAAGTCCCAAAAGGGAACAACCTTTAATTGTGTACCCAAGATCAAACCGAGACCTTCTCACATCAGCTTTTCACTAATGGGCAGTCCCACAATCAACTCATATTTGTGGGAACATTTGTTAGCAGTAAAACAAATATACAGGCTGGCTTTATAAGGTGGTGTTAATTGCCACATCTGCTGCTATTAAAACAATCATGCTGTATGGCTTACAATATTTATAGTTGGCCGGGATTATAAAAAAACCTGTTTCTAGGTGGCCTGGAGTACAGTACTCAGGCAGAACCACTATCATTTTCACTTCTCCAATACAAATGTGCATTACTGCTGCACCCGAGCTATTATTGTCTGACACATTTCTTTGAATAGTGAGCGAAAGAGGTTTCATTCAGATGTGAAATGATCTATGAGGGCAATTGGTGTTCGCTAATCTCTCCTCAGACAGGGATTGAAACAATGAGTGTCTCGTTGCAGGGACAGGTGCTATCATTCACCATTCACCAAAAACACATAGGGCTCAGTTTACCAGTAATATATGGGGGCCTTTGACATTGAGCCGTGTGTGTGCGTCTCCCTACACCTCAGAGTGGATGTGGTGGAAACACGAATACATGGAAAGTGTGGCTTTTATTTTGCGCAAAAGTAAACAGCAGCAATATCAGTGGCATGTGCAAAATGAGAACGGCTTGACAAGCTGAGAGGTGGAGAGAGTTCACAGCGCCCTGACAAAGGGTCTTTCCTATCCAGCAAACTACACACTGGGATGAGGACAGATCCTGTCAGTGGATCCATGGTGCTGGAATTTCCTCACAAAACCTCAGGAAGCTGACTGAGGCCACTGCTGATGCAAAACTACTGGAACTCGAGTGAACCCAACAAAATCTGTGGAGAGAACACGCTCCAGTCTCCAAAACAGGAGAGAGTGTGAGGGTATCGATGGAGAAAACGAGGGGAAGGTGAGAACTTGGGAAGTGGCGTGCGTCAAATCTTGTTACAATTGAGGCCTTGCTTTTTTTGTGTGACTACAGGTGACAAGCTGTGAGCTCGAGTATTATTCTTAAGTGGTGGTTTTCCCTTTAGGGGCTCGCCACACGGGAGGCGACATCACTGACTCTCCATTCATTTCCTATGGAAGCAAGGCGACAGGGCGAAATCCCTTTCCCCTCTTCCCCCTCGGCGACACGCGACATTCGTGCATGTGAAAAATCGTGCGCATACCCTTAGACGTGCACGCGTAGGTCTGCGACGCGATACTGGAAAGTCGAAACATGTCACGGAAATCATTGCGTGAAGTATCAGATAAAACTGGAATTAAAATGAAATCCTCCCATTTTGCTGTGTATCGCACTGTCTAGCATGCCAACGTTCATTGGCTCATCAATGAAACCTTCGCTGATTGGTTGAAGCCTCGGCGACGCGACAAAACTTGACATGTTTCAACTTTCTAGTATCGCGTCACGAACCTAAACTACCCTCATAAAAAGTTTGGGATATTTGGCTTTCAGGTGAAATTGATGGAAAATATAAAAAAAATGGGTCTCTTACATGTTAAAAATGTCAAGAAGTCAAAACATGTTTTTTTGACAGCCCCACTAATCTAAATATGGCATTCTGGTTAATATAGTGTTAGTGAAATATGCATTAAGCAGCAAAATCCAGCTGTTTTTATCCATCTCAGGTGGCGCCCATTTTGCCACTTGCCGTGGTCTCGGGTAACAACCAATCACAGCGCAGCTTCAGAAAACAGGTGAGCTGTGATTGGTGGATTGGAGATGGATAAAAACGGCTGGATTTTACTTCATAACTCGTATGCCAAAAATGCAATATTAATCAGAATGTCATGTTTAGACTAGTGGGGTCACATATAACATATTATTGTCAAGAAATGTTTAAAGTTGACTTCCACTTTAAAAATCTTTGTGCATATCAGCTTTTAGATAGCCTACAGTATTTTGTGATGACCAAAAAGAAATCAGGACCTCACTAATTTTGCGCTGCTCTCTTCTGCACTTGTTTTTTGTTGTCACAGAACAAATCTGAATTCCTAGCCCATGATTCTGTGATTTTTGGGCCGGTTCCTTCACAAAACATGAGTGGAAAAATGGATGTGAAGCCAAACATGCTGTAACGCTCATGCTTGTTTTAGCTCTCAAGCTCATAAAAAAATAGCATCAAAAGTGTGTAATTACGTGTTCAGAGAGGCTCCATTAAAGGGAGAGCTACCTCAATGACTAAATAGTACTCCCACATCTATACTTTTTGGATAAATTATGGGGTATTTATTGGAGACAACACATATCACCTAAAAAATCTTGCTAAAATAAATCAATATAAAGCATCATTTACAAATGAATTGATATTGTTCATTCCCTTATACGTGAAGACCGTTGCAGGCATCTATATTGATTGGTTAAAGATAAGTTTGTAGAGCTATACAGTCAGTACAAATGTTAACTCTTGTTTGAAATGAAAGATTTACTGATCACAACTCTAAGTCCACCTGTGTTGTCGAATAAAAAAGTGGTGAGTGGAGACTTTCCTCCACCATCAAAACCGCTTCAAACTACCAACTAAGGTTTTTGCCAGACCAAATGCCACAACACCATCAGAAGCCTGTGACTCACAATTAACAGCAGCCTCAAGGAACTTTCATCCATCCAAGGCCAAACAGGGTTGTCCCTCCGTCAAGTAAATAGATTTACTGAACAGTAAGTCCAATGATAACTTAAGTTTTCACCACTGGTTGAGCTGCCAAGTCGTAAAAATTTCTGGCTTTGTTTGTCGAGTTAAATGTTCAACTTCACCTTTCACTCAGTTTCTTTGGCTAAGACATATGTGCATCTTACATATGTGTGTGTGTGTGTGTGTGTGTGTGTGTGACAGCCGCCATTCCCAACAATTCCACCAGTTTGATGAAAAAGGTGGGGTAAAGTGTGACGACTTCCTTACAAATGATGATGGAGTTTAGCTGTCTGTACGCAATAAAGAAATAATAATTCTTCTGACCTGTTGGCCATGTTCCACTCCAGGGCCGGGTTCTGGGAGTTCCTCTCACCGTCCGCGGATACACCTCCTTTTATTCCCTCCTTCTCTGGTTTGAGCTGCTCCCATTGAGCGGTGCCAATGTTGATGGACTGAAGGTCGATCTGATACTGGCGATCCTCGACCTCTGAGCCTGGGTCGCGCAGGATACCAAGGTTAGAAGCTCGTCTGAAAGGAAACAAAAAGATTGGATTGTTACCGTGGTGCAAAATGGGACAGAAGCACATTGCGGTAAACATCACGCAGAATATTGCTATATGAATTCCATGTAGTAGGGGTGTAACGGTACGTTGAATATAAGATCCTGGGTTGTGTTCCAATTCGACACAGTAAGGAAACAAAATTCAAAACATATGGAGCAGATTACGTGAAAAGAAAAAGCATTAAAAAAAATTCTTATTGACAGCAATATATTTTCTAAAAGCATGCAATAAAAGACAAATAAATATATTATAACTTAAAATAGCTTACATGTTTTCTTTTTTTTTTTTTTTTTTTTTAGGAAAGTGTGAAATGAATTGACTCCTTCTAAAAAAAAACAAAAAAACAAAAAAAAAAAACAAAAAAAAAAAAACAAATGTAAACGTTATTGCTTTGGTTTGATCTCAAGAGAGGCTGGAAGCTGTGATGGAATCATGATATATATATTTTTCTGCTTCACTTAATCCCACATTATTGTGATGCTGTTTCAACAAGTTAACGACACACTAGAGTCTACTACATATAATTTTTGTCTTGGCCTGCAACCCTATTGGGCTCGGAAAAAGTGGTGGGTTATGACAACTGACAACTATTACTAATCACACATTTAATAGACTTTTACATTTTTAGATAAGAAATTATTTAAAGTTAATAGCAACAAAAATGTTCTTTTCTTAAAGGAATAGTTAGATTTTTTTACATGAATCTCTATTTCATCCTCCCCTCCAGTGTGTGCGATCAGCACTGACTTACCCCTGACAGCGTTCTATGACACGAGTTCTGGTCCGGTGTTGGACGAGAGGAAAATAGTCCAGCAAGTTGCCTGGGGACACCGAAATAAAGCGTTTTTCTTCTAAAAGCAATTTGTGTTCAAAAGAGTGATACATTTGCATCATTAAACTCCTTTCTGAAAAAAGTCAGACGCCATTACTGCCGGGCACTACTTTTTTGTTCATTCGTATCACTGTGCGGCGCCCTGCATGCAGCTGATAGACGCGCACAAACCAACAAGTTGTTTGTCTTTTCGAAGTCGGAAGGCGCGCGGATCAGCTGTCTGGAGCGTGTCGGTCAGCTGCCTCCAGGGCGATGCGCAGTGACACGAACGAACAGAAAAATAGTGCCCGGCGGTAATGGCGTCTGACTTTTTTCAGAAAAGGAGTTTAGTGATGCAAATGTATTTCTCTTTTGAAAACAAATTGTTTTTAGAAGAAAAACGCTTTATTTCCATGACCCAAGCCAACTTAACTGACTACTGTCCTCTCGACCAACACCGGACCAGAACTCGCGTCACAGAGCACTGTCAAGGGTCAGTCAGTGCTGATCTCACACACACTGGAAGTGATGATGAAATAGAGATTCATGTCAAAAAATCCAAACTATCCCTTTAAATCTTATGAATCAAAATATTTCAGTTTCAGAAACAAAAATGATTTCCTCCACTTTCCGCTGTCTGTCAAGGCATTATAAGTGATCATAATTGACAAAGTTCCTCAAGCCAACACCGATTTAAAATGTGTCATGTTATTACCAATTACTCTTGCTTTGATTCTGAATCTGGGGCAGGGGTGGATCTATTCTAGTCGGTTGAAAATTATGAAAAATCCCAATCTGTTTGCATTATCACCTTTAACAGGCGTTAAAGATAATCAAAAAAATTATTAAAAATAAAAAATCCTTCCTTAATTGCTTGATTGCATGGTTTTAGTCTGTTTAATAAAATGTCAAAGTGGCCCTTGCATCCTTTGATTTTTCTGTATGCGGCCCTCACACGAAAAAGTTTGGACACCCCTGTTAGACTTTACACCGATCTGATTGGCTGGATCGGGATCGGACAATATTTTACATTTTGCCATTTCGGGCCGGTAGACGGCCACACATCGATATATGTTAATTGGTGCATGCCGCCCGTCGCCATGCAGAGTTCCCATGGTAACGAACCACAAACAGTAAACATTGGTCAGTTATCCAACACCCCCGCCACCCCCGTCGACAAATTAACATCTGTTGCCCCATCGACCCCCCAAGGCAAGTACTAAAGTGTGATTTGAGTTTGATTTGATAGGAATACAAGTATCTACATTCCATTCCTACCACAAAGTATACTTTTTTTTTTATTTGGCTAAATAAATTGGACGAGTCTTTCTAACAACTGAAAATCTTTTCCTTTGCCCACTCAGTAGTATGTAAGAGCAATAACAGTAGTGTGACTAAGACAAAACATCTGCCAGACTTCACCTTTTTCATCAAATTTACATTAATGTGGTGTGATTAATCCTAATCTTGGCAGAGATTGCAGTTTTTAGATTGTGGCTTTAGTACACTACTCTTCCATTTTTGTGACCCATATAGTGGAAGACCTAGACACAAACATAAATATGGCAAGATATGATACATCAGGAGTGGGTACGACTGGCTCAGTAATTGAACTGCTCCAAACACTGTTCCAACAGTGCCAAGAAAAGATGATGCACTCCAAAGACAAGTTGCGCATGAATTCACAAAGCAAAAAGAACAATCACAATCGAGCATCTGCTTATGACATCAGAGCTTTCAGTTTGTTATGATATGTTTATTTGTGCTGGTGAATTCAAATGAGTGCTTAAATGGAATAAATAAGAGCTTAAAATGACTACAGATGTAGTGGCAAGCTGAGTAGTTTTATTTAGTTCGGCAATGTCACTGCTAATTTTCATTCAGCGTTTTCCTCGCTTAGCCACACCAGAAAAGCCGCCACAAGTGCGTTGTGTTATGACATAGGCATCAAACACAAAAACAACAGTGATGGGAGATCAGAGGTGCATAACCAGAGTTAGCTGGATTTGTTGACACACAAACAAGTGAAACAGATCCTTAATCAACATTTGGAACCACATTTATCAACATAGTTAAATTTGAATCAAGCCAAGAGCCCAAGTATGATTTGGGTGGGATATGTCAGTCTAGATTCATTTAGGTTTTTTTTCTTTTTTTTTTTGTAACACTACCTCCATCTTCTGCCCATCTACAAACGATCTTTCACATTAAACCAACCTAAGTTCCCTCATATGCTTTCCAAATTATCTCTCCACTTGAGCCCATTTAGCAGAGCCTCTTGCTCATAATCAACATAACATGACAATCTGCAGCCACGTTCCTACATTGTTGAGTTGCAGGGTCATCCCCCCCACCAGCGATATAAATATAAACGATAAACGCTTTTCTTGCTCATGTAACCAATGGAAACCTGTGTGATTTAATATCAAACACCATATTTCAGCCAATCGTAGGAAACAAGAGAGCTTCATTTCTGACAAATAAGGAGGGGAGGGATTTTGGCAGTTTCCCTTGGGGTGCAATAATAATTGAAGCCAGATCTCTTGCTGTACATGTGTGTTTGGGATGGGGAATGCACTGGTGGTTTGACAAGTTTGATTGGTCATGTGAGGACCACGCTGCATGGCCAAACGGAGACTAAAGAAGACCTTGGGAAAGCAAAGCAACCCACTACCTAAGTGCACACGTATGACCTAAAACGCAGCGCAAGGCAGGTGGAACACACCATTTATTCTCACATGCTTTTTAATCACACATCTGTGCGCCGCCACCATGTGGAAAATCGCAAGGAAAATGAAAACAACAACTAATAATTGACACCCTTTTCCAGATGAGGAAGGCAGCATGAGAGGGAGAGTACATGAGGACTGGGGGGCACATAGTAACTTAGTTTGTCCTTGTTCGTCAGCCAACCTCATTTAATAGCTGGGAAATACCAGAGAAACGTTTTTTTTTAATGATAGAATGCTGCAATTTATGTATAGAACAAAAAGGATCAAAACCAATGTAATGCTGTAAGCGCACTGCATCGTGGCATTCATGGTCATTATTTCATGAAGCAGTTCACCTTCTTTAGGCACATAATTTAAATCAGAGGAGCCAATTGGAGTTCAAATGAGGTTGCTTGTTCCAAATTATTTTGGCAGAAAAGTCATACTACCAGTTTGAGCACTGGCAATATGTTGAGTGTAGGACCTGCAAATTCACAGATACGTCAGCACAGGAACATCTGGTACAAATATTGACGGACCAAATTTCCTTGAACACAAGATATGTAGAACAAATGTAAACACAAAAATCAGCAAAGGCGTTCATTCCGTCAGTCCGTCTTTGACGGACGCCAGTTTTGTTGGCGAAAGACGAGGAACTTAAAAAAAAAAAAAAAGACAGACTTAGCAGGTTAGTGACGATTATTTACACTGGCGTTTCGCTGATGATGATATTTCGTTGTCTCACGTTTGCTTGGAAGTTGCTTAGAGAGGACTGCATTCACTATACAAGTGTAAGAGTGAGTGCTAGGATCTCTGTGGAGACTGGTGCCCTGCTGTGATTGGCTAAGGAGGCGGAACCAGCAAAATGTAGTAACTTCACTTCGTCATGACAACACATATGTACTTTCTTTGTTTGAGTCCAATATTTTATATGTGTGTATTTATTTGCATATAAACCTATATAGTTGTCATTTTCTGCTAAACCTTAGTCAAATTATTTACCGGTATTTCAATAAGAGAGTGAGAGATGGCAGCATTATGTCGTGTGGACTTTTATTCAGTTTTTTATTAAATGTGTCTACTACTTACATTATATTTTGTTTATTTAGTGGATGTTTGAGTCAAAGAAATGATTGTAAATACTGATTGTAACTACTATGGAATATCTTGTAGTTTTCATGGTACGTGGCGTGGTCCTTTACCGGAGTAAATACACTTCTTGTGCTGTGAATGTGTGTGACGTACAGCAGCAGAAGAAGGAGAAGAAGATCCGTCGCTCCTAAAATAGCAGTGACGAAACTGTAATTTAGCAACGATGGAAGTGAGGTTAAAACATCGATGGCAGACTGATGATTACAGTTTGGTTTGGCTTGAAATAATGACGGACTGATGGACAGGTGCCTAGGCCACTGGCGAATGATGGACAGGCAAAATTTACTGAAGCGCCCACCTCTGTAAATTAGCTGCACCCTACATTCCAGGTTTTGATATTCTTTTGGTCTGTACGTGTGTTTGACAGAACATTAATCTTGATTTGTCTCATTGGGAAGACTTCTGGGAGTACTGGTGATTGAGATGTAGCAGATTAGGGATCATGTTGTAATAGAATTAAAGGTGGGGCCTTCTGCACACGGTGTAGCATTAGCTGATTCCTTGAATACCAATAAATAGGAAACACATATGCAGGCAAACTCCACTGGTGCATGTTACAGCAAATTTAAGTGGACGCCTAAAATGTGGGGAAACAATGACTTTAAAAATCAAATCCAGACATGGGCTATATATTTGCATGACAGCGGAGAAATAATTGCTAGAAAAATAATGTTGAATACCTTGAGAATATTGCAGCAAATTATATTGTACAGCAATTCATATTGTAAATAAGTAAAAGGGCTTGTTAAAAGTGGAAGCCTGGGACAGGCTGATTACCATGCTGAGGTTTTGTAGGCTAACTGTGGTTCAAGGTTGTAAAATAAACCACAGTGGGATCTGGTTGAGGCTCACGGCCTGATGGTTGGAGTGTGGGAGCAGTGAGCTGTGTTAAAACACTCCAACCGGAGTGATCCTACGGGGCAATGCGTACATGCACACACTCACGCACTGCTCTTGCAACTTTCATCCAGACTCCGTTCCCAAACTCCTGCCCCCGGCCAGTGGTACAGGAAGCACCAGTGTAATACCAAGCCCTGCCAGCTTCTGGGTCTTGTCACTCTGAAACCCACAACCTGAACCCACAATCCCTGACCTGTTTTTCACTCCATTTCCCCAACAATCACTTGCAATTCTTGTCTCCTTGCACTTCTTCACCGAGGCAAGACTGTGTGTATTTAAGGGAGATGAGGTCCTCTATATTTGCACTAAAATAGAAAGTTCAAAATGTCATTTTCTCATGTAATTCAGCAAAGTGAAGTTAAAATAGAGATGCTCCATTTTAAGGGTGCTCCATTAATCGAGCTTCCAAAGTTGAATGTCCCTGAAGTCAAACATCTTTGAATTCTCCTAGAAAAAAAAAAAAATGCCTCTCAAGACCTCTGTGTATCTCTGTTCACCATGCATCAAAACATTTGTGCTGGGTGTTTGTGGCTATTAAAAATGTATTTTTTTTCTTATAAAAATCAAACAAGGTTAATTAAGAAAGTGTTAAAAAGAAAATAGAATTGATTCCCAATGCCTTTGTATCGTGTTGTCACTTATCAAAGCTAAGGTACTGTGCACGTTGAGTTTATGGTTTCCATTTACATGGTTAACTTCTTTGTTTGAAAGCCTACGTACACCCCCTGTGGCATCGGCCCAGACGTCGGCACGTCGCATAGAAAAATTACGTAAATACACACCGCACCGACCCCAACTCTTACGTACCTTCAGCGCATACGCGAGAAGTAATTCCCCTTCATACCATCAGCAGTGGTAGTCATTATTCCTAAAGGCAACCGGAAAGCTCTTTATGGAGAAGGAATATAAAAACGTAAATAATGCACACCAGTTACTTTTTCTCTCACAATGTCCTCCCACGTGAATGAAACCCTCCGGCTTTTTGCACAGTATCGTATATAACAGTAAATCCTACCTATATCCAGTTGCGTCCCCATGTCATGCCATATAGTCTGGCCTTCATACCTTTGTTGGCAAACTATTTAATGGTAGTATCATACAATGCCGGTCTCTCTTGAAACAAAGAGACAAAGTCATCTTCCCGATCTTCTGTCCAAACAGACATTGTACGTTCAAATGCGGATGGTACAGCACGGTGACGATGCGCAAAATGAGGAAAAAAAAAAAAAGGTTCAGGCTTTCCATCAGTACTGTTTATCCGAGTTAGTCGCTTGCTCTTCTTGTCCCATGCGCTGATTCGCTAGCAAACAGCCAATCACAGTGATCAACAACGCCGATTCAACGTCAAATTTGCTGGAAACGCAGCCTCCCCCCAAGACGTATTCCAACTCGATCCGACTTTACGCCAGTAATTTATACACTGATTAGACGGCGCAGGCCGTCGGCCCAACGCTGTCCAGCTCCCGACGTCGGATTGGTGTATCTTGGCCTTAAAAATGGTAAAAACTGGAATGTATTGTGTTTGACCAGAGATGTTCTTCCATATTTTGTTTTCAATGATTTGAGTCTCCACTTTTTGAGGTTCTGGTGTTGTTCCATCACAGCTCCAAGTGCAGCCAGCATGTCCTTATTGGCACCCAGCAGCTTTGTGAAATCATTACACTGTACAGTGGCTCCTCAATCAGTTTGCTTTGACTCCCATTTGGCAAGAGTGAATGTTGAGGGGGAATTCATAAGCAGTATGATTCATAAAAGTTGCAATTACTTAGTAGGTTAATTTCCCTCCCTGTCTACGATGGTCTGTTCTTAACAGCCAGACATTCTGCAACTTGGATTTATGACCCCAGTCAAATAATCAAATAGCTGTTAAGCTTCATCCACCGATTATGGTAATTAAATTGCTTAAATTACAATGCTTAGCAAGCCTCAGAATGCGGGGGCAAAATGATGTGGTGGAATATATGGTCAGCAAAATAGAAATCGCCGTCAGTCACAGTTTCTCCCAATTAATTTTCGATGACTTCAACATGGATGAAACCGAGTCATAAAGAAAACAACAATTTGAAGACAGCAACAACAAACTACTCCAAATGTGTCACACTTGGCAGAAGAAAGAGACTTAATTGTTGGTATTTTAAGTCAAGTGTGTTTTCCCCTTAAATGGGCTGACACATGATAAAGAGAAAGTGCAGCTTTCCTGCACTGTGTTTTAGATTTGATACATTGGCAGATGTTCATGACAATCTTGCTCAGAATGACTCATCTCAACTCTTGTGTCCAAATTTCAAATTTATACCACCCTCACACAAGTCATACGTGATAGCAACCAGACAATGAGGCCCTCTGTTTACACTGCAGCTGTATACAAAACAAAATCAGCGTTTGCAGTTTTATTTCCACATAAGTCCTTTATCGGCCTCGCAATTTACATGTCAGGGACGTGATATTATTCTATACACAGTTGGTGTCGGATGTGTTACTCTAAACACTGGCAGACGTGCTCTCCATGATGGCATGTTTAACATGTCTGGCCAGCACATCCAAGTGGCAGAGAATCCATGTGTAACAACCACATATTTCATTTGACCTTAGTCATTTTATGGAATTCACATTTACTGTAGAAGTGATTTTAAATGCTGTACAGGAACTTTTGGTCTGTTCAATTCTGGCCAGTGACATTTTTTATTTCTACTTCCTCTGTTAGCAACAACAGATTTGCTTTAACAATGTATAGTTCTGCTTTTATAAAATATGTCAGAGCTGAGTTTGGATCTGAAGATTTGGAGGTGTGCATGACTTTTCAGACGCCAGTTTGAAACTATGTTTGTTTCCTGCCAAGCATTTCCATAATGATATAATAACACCATTTATTCTGAGTCAGTATATCAATTAATCTCTCAACACATGGATGGAATAGATTACTCTAAACTGGCTGTGGTAGAATCTGGTGGGGGTCAGGGAGGTTTCTTATACACAGTCATTTTGAGCTCAATTAGACAAAGCACATACAGTACTAACTTCAGGGTACCGGTAAATTACATCTACAGTATACTGTACTGTGTATAGTGTCTTCCATGTGTCCAAAGGACGTTCAACAGTATTTCATGAGGGTAATAATGTGTCGTGGAATCTGGGTTCACAAACATCATTGAAAGTCTCTGAGGAGAGCACGTGAATTTTGACCCACTCTTCGTCACAGAATTGTTTTAACTCAAATTTGAGCATTTTGAAGTACGAACAGATCATTTAAAGTCATACCACAGTACCAAAATTGGATTTAAGTCCGGTCATCAACTTGGCCATTCCAAAAACTTTACTAGATTTATCTTGTAGTCTTTCAGAGGTCGGATATGAAACATTTACGGGTCATAAATATGTACCAAAAACAAGAAAAAAAGAAAAAAAACAACAACAAAAAAACAGGGAGAGGGGCAAATACCTTTTCACAGTACTTTACATAAGGTAGCTGACAATTTTTCTCAGCAGGTCATGTTTGGTAATGTCTATCATTGATGAAAAATACATCAATTTGAAGGTGCTATTTTTTTTCTTGTTGATGACCTGCAGTGTGAACACAGCATTGTCGCTCAAGGATTGAAATATAAATGGCAGCTTTTATATATTTCTTTTAGCATTTAGTGAAAACGTATATAAAAGAATTACAATTACTGTATATGTGGCACAAATGCGTCCTACATCCACTAATTCTTCATTCTCAGAAAAAGACTGCACAGCCAGTGTTGATAATTATGAGGCGGAACTGGCATTTGAGTGTATTTATATGAAATGATTACCGAAGACAGCTCCAGCACACCCGCGACCCTCGTGAAGATAAGCAGTTCTGATAATGGATGTATGGATGGATGGACATCTCTAATGGAGATTCCCATTTCTCATCTGTACTGCTTTGAAGAAAACATACAGGCAATGAAGTCCTATGCTTATTTATTGCAATAACAGATTATGTTAATTCTGTAATGGAAAAGAAGACGAATGTCAAAAATGTCTAAGAAAGAGAGACTTTAGTAGCAGTAAAAATTTTCTTTAAAAAAAAAAATTGATTGAGGCAGCAGTCCCCAAAAAGTAAATCTTCCAGCTAGTTCGAATGGACTATTATGAAATAAATAACAAAAATATAGAACATGTGTTAGTGAAAATAAAGTAACCCCTAACGGCATTTAAATCTCTGCCCAACCCAAAGTTGTACTGGGAACTTGTAATTGACTCAATAAATCAGTCAAGGTAAAACTGACACTCCTGTGCCTTAATCCTGATTTAAACAAAAATACATTACACTGTAGGTGTATGTACGCCAAAGCTAAAGCCTCAGCTGAGACAGTGTAAACAAACCTTACCTCCAAAGCCTTATCTTAAATGGCACTAAACGTGAGTGGATATTGCATAGCAAAAGGTTGTAGTTAGAGCGATGACAACTTTGTAGGAATGGGTAGGAAGGGAGGATGTAATGTAAGTGCTTCTGTTGAACAGAAATTGTGTGTAGAGCACATACCAGGTGCAAAGCATTAGAGGAGATGGCACATCAAACAGGGTAATTTTTTATTTTTTTGCCTCTTTCCTGCAGCCATGGTGGCAGGAAATGCTCTCCAGCATCCTGTGATCTGACCAGAAAGTGACAGCAAAGAGGAGTCCAAATAAAACGGGAGGTTAAGAACATGTAGAAAATGTTCAAGAGCATCCTGCAGAGAAGTGGGGATAGGGGGTGGTCTCATAAGATACATAATAATGACCGCACCATGTAGAGTAATACAAAGCAGGCATCTGGAGGTGAACTCGACTTGTTTTAGTTGGACTGAGAATAAAAGAAATTAAATGAGGAAGAAGAAGAAGAAAAAAAAGACGTATGGATTTTAAAATAACACTTGGACAGGTTTTACATTAAAAAAAAGTGTTCCCAGATGTTAAGAGAGTGTCTGTGTGTCCTTAAGCAGAATACTGTACGCTGACAGTCATAACTTGTACAATAAAGTGTGCTCCAAAAACAAGTTTTATGCATTTACTAGACGAGAGATATGACTGACAATTTGACACATTTGCATTCATCCAGATCCACTAAAAATGGGGTGTGCTTCACTTAAAAGGGGAAAGTCAACCAAAAAAAAAAATCTTTATGGAATATGAATTAGCTCTTTGACCGCCAAAAACGTTTAATGACGTATTATAAAATCATAATGAATGCTGCCAAAAACATTAATTTACGTTTATTACGTTTTGTTTTGTTTTTCTCTCATTGGGCAGTCTTGTGCTGCCTTGTTACTAAACAAAAAATATTAGTGTCAAAGTCACTGTTGTGCAAAAAAAATGTATCTTTTCACAAAAACCTTGTTTTTCTGTTAATATTTTTGTATTTTCGCTTATGTCACTCCAATGAACTAATTTCAAATTGTGATTACTAAAGAGCGGAATAAGAAACATGAAAGAATGCAATCCAAACTTTCATATGGTATCCACCATATTTATGTCATCATAGCGCACAATATTCTGTTTGCTTTGAAAGATGAGTGAAAATGGTCCAAATCGGCTGGCACCATTGGGGTTTTTGGATAACGTTTGGCAGTCAAAGGGTTAAAGCAGCAAAATCCACTTGTTTTTATCCATCTCAGGCGGTGGCCATTTTGCCATTTGCTGTCGACTGAAGACATCACAGTTGCTCACTTTTTGCTGAAGTTGAGCATTTTACATACTGTACAATTAACTTGGTTGCTCACATGCGTACACACGGTACTGTATATCTACAGGCATATGGTAATGTCCGTTTTCAAAGTGATATCCTTGTCTAGACACTACTACTACTACTACTACAATTACTACACTTACTATTCTTTGGTATTAATTCAGAACACAAGTTTCAAAATGCAGAGGTCCTCTGAGACTGTAAAAAAATGTGTTACTTGTATACAAGGCACATGTCTGTAGTTTAATGTGATTGGTCAGATGATGTCTAAGCCTTGCTCACTATCACCTAGTCTCTTTCTCAAATGTTTAAACCAAGCATACAAAATGTTTAATAGCGCTTTACAAAATAAATGATACCACTACCAGCCAAACAAATGGAGAGATTTGACTAGAATAAAAATATATATATATAGAAAAATAACAGGCACTGACTTGACAGTTCAATGATGAGATAAAAGTTGTACATTGAAAAGCATGATACTTAAAATCCTACATTCACCATTAGTGTGGATGGATGGAAATTGAGCCAACAATGTGACATTTTATGACAACATGAATATACCATACGTAGCAAAGCATTTTGCTTGAGTTAGTAATTTTCCCCCTGATTACATGTGTGGAACTGGAGCTGGGCAGTAATAAATTGAGGGGGTTCGGGTGCTGACTGGCGGGCTGCTGTGTATGTGTGCGTGCATGTGCGCCGGGTATGCTACGGAGAGAAGAAAGCGGACCACCACAGTAGAGCTGTCCATGTGGTGGCTTCACATTTCCCTCTGTGGTTAATTCAAATCTACAATGGTCACACACACACACACGCACGCACACCCACACCCCGATTGATGTAGTTGATCCACACAATGGATATCGAAAGTCTACACACCCCTATCCAAACACCAGGATTGTATGGTAGAAAAAAAAATGACACCCAGATCATTATAAAAAACACTTTTTCCACTCTTAATGTGATTTATAACCTTTACAAGGGAAATCAAGGTCCACAGAGCGTTTCCACAGTATCCGAGGG
The DNA here is from genome assembly GCF_051991245.1 of Festucalex cinctus. Taxonomy (NCBI): domain Eukaryota; kingdom Metazoa; phylum Chordata; class Actinopteri; order Syngnathiformes; family Syngnathidae; genus Festucalex; species Festucalex cinctus. Next base: position 19,331,709 of record NC_135417.1, read on the forward strand.
ATCTCACTGCTTAAAGGTATACTGTAAGTGAGGAAAATCATCTCCAATGTATTAAATATATGATGGAAGACAGTCATCAGTGAGTGAATCAATTCCCAACTGGACATCCCACCAAAATTGATGCAACAGCGAGAAGAAAACTGGTCAGAGAGGATGCCAAGAGGCCGCCACAACACAGGCATTTCTGGCATTAACTGCTTGTTGTACATGTGACAACAATCTCCTGCCTTCTTTATACAGGAGCCCTTCTCAAATAGGGGGGTGCACCTGCTCTATGGGGGGTGCGGGGTGATACCAGGGTGGGCACGTGTGACCCCAGGGAACTTTTTTTTTTTTTTTTTGGCCATACTACTATTATGACATCCAGAGTGGCACTCTCATTGTCGGGGTGTGCACAGGCAGTATAAACAATGTTTACGACGGTATTCAGCAGATCTATATTTTTTCTCCTTGATGTTAATAAGGATCCAGTGTTTTGCAGAGGTGTACTTATAACCATTTTTGAAGACAAATGCTAATGAATCAAGGTGTAGGAAATTATGAACAGTTCCAAGTATCAGTTAGTGTTTGTACAACATCGACAGGCTTCTGCGAGAAAGGGAGGTTGGTGGGGACTTAAGGTGGAAATTAGCCTTCTTCTAAATATGCTCTAACCATATTTTTATATTTTCTTTGATACTGATTAATGTATGTGCAACATTATGCATAAACTCAATTAAAAAACAAAACAAAATAATACTGCTACTACTGATGATGATGATGATAATAATAATAATAATAATAATAATAATAATAATAATAATAATAATAATAAGGGACGGCATGGTGCATGATTGGTTAGCACGTCTGCCTCCCAGTTCTGAGGACGCAAGATCGAGTCCGGGCTCCGCCCTTCCTGGGTGGAGTTTGCATGTTTTCCTTGTGCCTGTGTGGGTCTTCTCTGGGTACTCCGGTCTCCTCCCACATTCCAAAGACATGCTTGGCAGGTTAATTGGGCGCTCCGAATTGTCCCGAGGTGTGCTTGTGTGTGTGGATGGTTGCTCGACTCTGTGTGCCCTGTGATTGGCTGGCAATCAAGTTTGGGGTGTCCCCTGCCTACTGCCCGAAGCCAGCTGGGATAGGCTCCAGCACCCCCACGACCCTTGTGAGGGGCAAGCGGTTAAGAAAATGGATGGATGGATAATAAACAGAATTCAGCGCTTAAAGTTTTTACTGTGTATTCGTGTGAATGACTGAGTTGCATCCGGCTAGAAATTGTAATTAAATGTAATAAAACAAAACTGCGTGCAATGCAGTAATTTCTGCCTCCAGACGTCCGCACTCTCTCTGACAAATATCCTACAGTGGAAAGGAAGTGAGGCATGGATAGTGTAAATGTCCAACACCCCCCCAAGGACTTGGATCTACAGAAATGTTCTGAGCACAGCTTCTGGTTCTTTAGTGTTTGGTTGGACCTCCTGGGGTTGTAATATGCGTCTCATTACACAAGCATTAGACAATTACCACTGGATTCTCATTGGTTTCCCAGAGCTATGCTTGTGGCTTCACACATGGGCATTTAAAAACATCTGCACATTCTTTCTTCTTTGAGGTTGAGGTCTTTTTTCCCCCTCCTTCAGCCCTACAATTGTCTTATCTTTGATGCGATGTTCTACTGTGTAGATGGTAGGTAACTACTGACCACACTCACACTTTCAAGCTTTAAACAAGAATGTTTCCATGTGAACACCTCTGAACTGTATATTCAAAGTCCTTGACTGTATATTGACGAATTGCTCAGTTTCTGATATTTCAAGGTAAATGTTCCGAAAAAGAAATTAGCGGCGACATACTGCCGACCACCTGGTGTGCGCTATGCTGTGTGGCTGACCAGTCAGAGGCTCCCTGACAGCTTCAAACCAACCACAGGATGCCAGAATATCAACATGTCATGCGCAGCGAGAAAAAGAACAAAAACAGCATAATATGCAAGGCTGATGGGGTTTGACAACACACACTGACACACCAGGCAGAAAAACACTATTTCCGCTGCGCGCACACATCACACACTGACAGGAGAATGTGTGTATCACATTTTGCAGTTGGGCTTCCTAGTTTGTGATAGGGTATATTCTTAGAGCCTCATATCCTGCTTCAGGATGAAGTTGATACGCTCGCGCGCACAGACGAGGCCACTGAGGTCACAGTCCAGTGGCCAAGCATTCAACCCCTGGATCAGGCCCTTTTATGAGAGCAGCGCAGCTGAGTGGTCAACCCACAGACATCTGTCAACATGCTCCCCAACCTGACTGATAGCAGCATTCCAAAACACAAGAGCCGTTTCCGGGAAGCTTGCAGATGAGGCCCGTCACCTAAACAAGGATAGTAGCAGGCCACACTGTATTCAGTGGCGTGGATAAAAAAATAAATAAATAAAAAAGGCAAAATAAAGTCTATGTGCTGTGAAAGGCACATGGATTGTAGAGGAGCTGACAATGATAGTCAACATTGATGAGCTCTTTAGTAAGCTAGTAGAAAATGCAAATTCCATATTTATCGGACCATAATCGACACTTAAAAACTCTAATTTTCTCCTAACGCTAAGGTGGACCTTGTAATCCGTTATGCCTCAATAGTGGATGTGGTAGTGATGGATGTTGGATTTTCAGCTCTCATTATCATCTAATCGCTAGCTGGTGTCTGGTTTTGTCATACTGGAACTCGAACTGCATCCATTCCTAAGAATCATGGGCAATGTAGTCCTACTAGTCTATTGCTGCGGTTTCTGGTTAGACCCAACGCAAGCTGAGCTTTTCTGATGACGTAATTTCAGTGGAACAATGTGGGATCGGCGAGAGGTAAATAGCAGTCAGCTTCCAATAGCTGTCGGGACAAAGCAAAAAAAAAGGTTTGGATGATTGTAAGTGCATTTATTGTTTACAGCTGTTGAAGTGTCAATAGTGTTTAGTGTTAGCCAAGGTAATACTGTAAAACAACCACCACTCACAAGATTGACTAGCGATGTTCAACCAACATTTTCCATCTGCCAGAGGATCCCCACCTCTGCTCGAGGTAGAGGTGGCAAAAATGAACCTCATTTATCGGGGCTGGTCTGAACTTACCATAATAGCGTTAATTCTACCAAATAAAACTAGTCATGTTGTACAATTAACCCTGGAGAACCCAATTCCCATAGAAGAAAAGGGGTCTTGGATTACAACGCTTCACAAAGACAATGTGCCTTAAAACCCGGAGTGCCTTATGTATGAAAATATATTACTTGTTCTTTGATATAGCACTTAATAATATGGTGTGCCCAATGATACGAAAACAAGGCGCTAAAATATTGTGCTGGTACAGTAAAACTCTACTATCACGCTAGAAACAACAAAAAGCTCCAGTTTTGTCCCACCAGTCCAAAAAACATTCTCCAAGATCCTTTGTGGCTCGTCAATATGCACTGTGGAAAATTACAGTCTCACTCTTTTATGGTTTCCTTTCAACAGCTGTGTTATACCTGGTCATCTTCAACTATGTCCACTTAGCCTCAACCCGGAGTGGCCAAGTTCGGTCCAAGAGAGCTCCTACCAGCCTGTTTTCCATGTCTCCCTCCTTCAGCGCAGCTGAATCTAATGATCAGCTCATCAGCAAGCTTTGCAGAAGCCTGATAATGATCCTGATCATGAATCGGGTGTGTTAGTCGAGAGAAACATGGAAAACAGGATGGATAAGGGCTCTTGAGGACCGAACTTGGCCACCCCTGGGACAGATGGTGTGATCTGATACTGATGTATCTACACCTTGGGGTTCCCCTTTACTTGTTCTGTAGGTTTTCCTCTTTGATTACCAATCAAATTATGCATCTCTTCAACATTTTGCTCTTGTGGCCACATCTATGAAAGTTGGCTACAATGCTGTGGATTTTGAACTTATGAATGATATATTGCATGCTAGTGTAGTTACAGGAACATAAAGCTGTTTGGAGATGGCCTTATAACCTTTACCTTTAACATGCATGACTATATTGCTTTGCTAATTTTCTGAGATAACTATTTACTTTCTGATGTTCAGTGTGGTATAAACCATAATCACCAAACAGCACAATGACTGGTTGATAAACGTTAAAAGATACTAATAAAAGTTATCTTCTGGAAGTAACTTCAAGTCATTTGAGTGACTCCTGTAGGGTTTTATTTCATTAACAGACCAAACATTTTGTCCACGTGGGTATGTGAAATATTTTTTTGTTTCACCAGATATTAACTGCCTGTTAGTAGGACAGACATCCCTGTGTTTTGCTTTTGTGTGTGGGTTCACTATTAAGACCTTTGCTATTGTTATTGTGAGAGCACAGTGCTGATTACACAAAATGTAGCTCAGCACGATGTGGTCGGACAAATACAAATATGAGGCTCAATAATGTTTACCTTTTGTTACAGTTCAGCCTTGACGAAGGGCTGCTCTACTGACTGTTATTCTAGTTTTAGATGTTTTAAAACATTTTCAGTCCAATGATTATCTAGAGAAAACTTCTGTGACCTCCCAGTGTGATTACAGAAAAGATCAGCGTGTCATCAAAATGACAAAAATCAATCTTCTTTGGTCAGTCGAAAATTCCATAAATATTCAGTCTTACAAAGGTAATTAAGAGACCACAGGCTGGGGAAAAACGTTGGACCAAGCTCCAAGACCAACAGCTCCTACCAAAAAGAATGAAAACAAATGTACTAGTTTAATGTGGTTTATTTGTTTGATTCGCCTGTGGTGCACTCCAAAATCCCAGCATTCCCTTTTTCTTCGTGGAATCCGTCATGATCGTTCAACTAATATTGCGATACAACATATGTAAAGTGGGACCCTTGCAAGGGATATTTTTCTTCCTAATCTCCCCAAATGTCTCAAATCCAGCAGGGGAATACAAGTGTTACGTTGCAACCATCTCATTGAGCTAAAGAGCCTGAGAATAACATCAGAGAGGCCACAGATATTTAAGGAATGAACCACAAGCTGTACACAGAAGTCAGGAGACACCACAACACAAGACCCTGTATACAGCTCCCTGAGTGCATACTGACTGCTGGCTGAACACAATGAGGATCTGTGGAACAACTTTAGGATGAGGGTTAAGTGGAATTAGACCAACAGTGAAAGATGATTAAGACACAGCATGATACATGAGTCTGAGTTTGATTGCAATGTATTGCCAGAATTAAAAGGTCTTATTACTTTCAGCAAATCTCTTTTAGGGCCTCAAGTTAGACAGAAAAGGGGATGACTAGTGGTCTGTCTAGACAGTGTGGAGTACACCCTTAAAAAAAATGATAGCCTCATTCTGAGTAGTTGTCTTTATTAAATAAAGTGGAAAGGTACTGTAGTTCACAGATCAAAGTTCAAAACCACTAACATTTTTTCTGATTTCCTCTGTTCTTCTCTCAGAGAATTAGCTTCACAAACAAAGTACCCTGGAGGCACTCACAGTGAATGCCATTGTTGCCATTTATTGAGATCAGTTTACACACTATACAACATGTTCGCTGGATGATGTATGAAAATTGGAAAGCCAATCAAACAAACCCTTGGTTCTTAAAGAAAAGAGTAAAGATACTGATCGACAAAAAAAATAATAAATAAATAAAAAAAAAGATCAAATTGGCTTCCTTCCGCCACCTAACGCTCTTAAGTCCCTTACATATGATATGATGCTTTTGATCTTTTGCTTCATTCCGACATTGTCCTGTCTGTACGCCCGACCTCAGTGACCACTAGAGTTACCCATTGGGTGCCTCCAGGGGTTCTAAAGGCCAAAATGGTCTGATAGAGAACTCCTTTGTGTTAATCAAAAGCTACATACAGTACTTAGGAAGTATCACC